>NC_056733.1:1612437404-1612707404 GCF_019279795.1 Protopterus annectens | reverse complement strand
CTAATATCATTAAACATAGACCAGTGACTAGAGGGACAGGATGCAGAGGTGCCCAAACATAGGCTGCAGTGCTATCACATGAAGGAAACAAGGAAGATGCAGGCTCAGATCCTAGGGTATGTGCCCTGGCACTTAAAGTAGAGGAAAGAGGAGCATGTCGGTGGATTTACACAGTGCACCAGCCTCCAGAATCCTCAAATGAAAGAAGATAAGGTACAGGATGAGAAAATAAAGAAATGGGGTAGGAAAACAAAGCTTATAGTCCTTACATATCTGAATCTTCCAAGATGAGATTGGAAGATTCCAAGAAACTGTGAAGAGAAAAGGCAGAATTTGCCTGAAGTTTTGGACCTTGAGCAGTTCAGCAAACTGATACAGAACCATACCAGAAAGGAAAGACTGTTAGATGTGGGTCCTAATGTCCAGATGAAGGTGTGATTAACCAACAATGATTAGTGATAAGTACTCTATGTGGTTTAGAAGTGGGCTAGTGTAAGAACACAAACACAGAAATAATCCTTTGGGATTTTAACAAGGACTATGCCAGTGTTAGCGGCTCAACAGGCTGCAAATTCGCCTTTGATGCTAGAAGATCAGAAGACCATGTGGTTTATTCCCAGCCCGGTTATATGGATTCATTTTCCACTAATGACTGTGCAGTTCAGCATTAGAGGAATGATGCACTCTTGAGTGTGCTATCCTTCATATGAGATGTAAAAGTGAGGCCCCATCCGTCAGAGCTGGTGACAGCTTAAGCTGGATGTAAAAGATTCTGCTGCACTTACTGAAAAGAGTAGGGGATATTCTTCAGTGTCCTGGCCAAATATATCCTAGTCAGTGTGAATACCTGAAAACAGGTCACTGGCCTAGTGGGACTAACCCAATCAATAAAGGTAAATAAATAAAATAATAAACTGGAAGAGGGCATCAAAGATGAGTTAATAAACTGGGGCTGTACTGAGAAAATAAATTAGTTATTGAAAGAGGTCAGGAATAAAGAACACAAAGCTATGGGCAAGAGTTTAAGGAAAAGAGAAAACAAAACAAAACAATGAAAATGCCAATGCAATTACACAGGAAAGTAAGGCTAGTGATTGTGGCAAATGGCAAGGTGTATATGAGGGAAAGGAAGAGAGGAATGGAAGAGTAGAAAGAGGCAGTGGAGGAGTAATTAAAAGTAGAAAAGGCAGGGCAGGAAAGGCACAAGGTGAAAACTGTTTGCAGGAAGACTTAAGAGGCAAGCAAAGGCTTCTTCAGTTACAGAATAGAAAGAAAAGGAGAGGGAAAGACTTATCCAACCTGAGAAAAGATGAAATAGAAATTATAGAATACTAGGAAAAGGTACTGAATGAATACTTCATTTTTTTATGAAGGAAAGCTACAGGATAGTAGCATGCTAGAGTGAAATAGGATATAGTGGGGAGAGCAGCAGAAAGACATCAACATAGAAAGGGAGGAGATTGAGAATAGAAAGAGATGAAATTGTAAGGAATCTGGACTCCCTAAGGGAGGCACAACACAGAGACCAGATGAGCTGACTCCCAACAGCCAAGAATATGTCCTATGTGTTTCCAGATCAACGGTCAAAGTTTTCAAAAGATGAATGACCACTGTGGAAGTGCCTGAGGAATGGAATATAATGGTGGTTCCCTTTACAAGCCAAAAAGAAGGAAACAAACATTGAACTATATGCCTGATAGCCCAAGAGTGCTGTCAGGAAAGAATGAGGAGAGTATCTTGAGAGAAAGGCTGGTTGCTTTCTTAGAAGGAAAGAGTGTCCAGGACACCACTCAAAATATCTCATAGATAGAATATACTATCAGTAAAACCCAGTCTTTGTGATTGGATTACAAGAGAACATGGCAAGGGAGAACTGGTAGCTGTGCTCGACTTCGGCAAAGACTTTGACTAGGTCATGCAAAGAAGACAGCTAGGAAAATTAGAGGGGTTGGAAGTCATATTAAGAAAAATAAAGTGGAAGCAGCTGTCCATGACATAGAGAGATAAAGGTCTGAGTGGACTGCAGGTGACCCAAGTATGAATAGTACCTCTGGCATATGATAAAGCTGGCAGAGGTGGATGAGAGTGAACAGCACTGCCTGGTTGCACTTTTTTTCTTTATTTTAGCATGAAACACTGTTAAAATGAATTGCCACCATTTTCAAAGGAGACAGGTGCAGTTGGTCCCTGTGACCCATAATTTATTTATTTATTAGTTTGTTTGTTTGTTTTTGTTTTGTTTTGTTTGTTTGTTTGTTTATCTGACATTTGTTAACCAAGAAAGTCTGACTGGGCCAGGAACCCATTTTCAGCAGAGGCCTTGAGAGAAAAGCTTCCTCACCTCCTGAAAATTTGTTACTTATTTGATAGACAGATAGATAGACACATACAGATACAGATATACATATACATATAGCTATAGATATAGATATAGATATAGATACAGATATAGAGAGTTATATATTACTATTACATTTATAAGCAGGGCAATGCAGTATTTATGAAATATATAAATCTGCACTACCACAGTATCATTAAATGTAACCAGATATATTACTTCCCTTAAAAAGAAATAATATTGGAAAATATTGCTGAATTCATTCAATGTTGTAAAATAAAAAGTTATTATGAATGTTTCTTATTGTCTCCTTTTTTGGCTCCTTCTGGGGATCCATCTGAGCCAGGACCACCTCAACTGCATTCATCCCTGGACAGAGAAAGGTCACTACCACTACAAGTCCTGTGCCTGCTTCACAAGGTGGAAGAAGTAGCTTCCACCCCTCTGGACAGCCCAAAGTGAAGCAGCCTCATAGGCTAGCCTGAGCTTCAGGACCTGGTGGAGGCTGCAGTACAGAGGACTGTGGAGAAGCTGTGGAGCCCATATCACAGTCTCCCTCAGTAAATGCAAGACTTGCTGACCCTGTTGACTTTGACCAGTGAGCCAATGGAAGCCTTCACCCCCACACCATCAGAGTCCCCCTGCCCAGGAATATCAGGAGAGGGCTTATTAAGGAAGCTGTCTGGACCAGGGTGAATGTGATAGCAGTGTCATGTACTACCCCATCCCCCAACATCTGTTTGTCCATCCTTTGTTTGACTGATTACCCTGCTATTTGTTATATGTCTTTCCCCAGAATGTCTCATTAGCATGTAGCAGGGCCATGGAGACAGCCCACCACAGTGTTGTATGTCTTCATGCAAAAACACTACAGTAGGGCTGTCTATGAATTCAAAAAGGATACCTCAAAGTGCACACATTGTGAACACTTCATGGTAACCTTTACGAATCCCCCTATGGCTACCACCCTTGATTTTCAGCAAACAGATGTCTAGTTGTTCTTTGACAAGGAATTTTCTCTTATTTTTGTTACAGTAAATGGCTATACATTCTAGAAATGTCACAGAAATCTTTCACCATTTTTAATTTACATGTTGTCAAGCTTTTACTCAGATTCTCAGCATCTGACTACAATGAAAATCATGTGGTCCAAGAGCCCTTGCTTGTAATAGGGTTCCTGTAAGGTTATGTGCAGATCCATAGTAATACTGTAAGGTCACACCTCGTAAACTTTGAAGGTCGGTAATACCCAGTTTGAATCTTAATGTATAAGGATGAGACCACCATTTGTAGGGTAACAATGATGAATCCAGCTAGGTCTGAACATTACACTGACAATGCCATCAACGCAAAGCAGTTCCCCGTCTAAGTTGTACATGTTTTATAGCTGGAGAAGCGTTTATAACACTAAGAAATTGAAGTGATTTTAAATACAGCCCAGCAAAGTATTTGCCTTACATGCAAAGCTGTTTTAAAATGAACTGTACAATTATTACTACCCAAACACACTATGCCAGATTTTGAAAATGTTTAATGTTTGGAATGCTGAACTATTGAAGTAAGTGCCTGAAAGTTCCTTATAAAGTAATTTCTAACAGTGTGACTTCTCAGCATGCCCATCAATTATTTTTGTGTTTATTTTGTCTGCCTGGATTGAATTTATGTGCAGTTGCTTTCCCACAATAATGCAGTAAGACATAGCTGGGGGCTACAGTTTGAACTTGGAGCTATTAGTGTTAGATCTCTAAAGAAAAAGAAACATGGGTTGTTATGTGGTATGTCGCCATATTCTAACAGTCAGAGAGGCTATGCTAGAGTCATTTTTTAAATGAATGAGGGGTCATTCCTATGCTACAAAATACAAAGAGGGAAAACAATCAAGCAGGAAGAATAATACATCGTTTTTTAAGTTAATTCCATAATGTAGTTTATGCCCTAGGATTTCTTGAGAAATACTGCTGTGAACACATTTGTAAGCAAAGTTTCATGCTTGGTGGCCCAGTAGCCTTGTACATGCTGCCAAAAGACGAGGTGCCATAAGTATTGTTAATAAGCACAATTCATGGTTTACCTTAATGTACTAGAAGGCTGTTTTGGATCAGAAAGCATTATTTAGAACCTGCTTGTGAACCAATCTTCTGTGGGTTTGAGTCATGGGCCTGAAAGGAGATGATACTAGTTTGCATTTCCACAAGTTTGATTAGAAAACTTTTGGAAGTAGCTATAGGAAAAGGTTTGACAACTGCAATACTAATCAAATGAACACTGTGCACCTCACTAGTTCCCACCTGTACAAATTTGTCATATTCAAAACCTAGGACAAGTTCGTACATCTAGGTGATATTTTTGTCATGAGATTCAAATTACTGCTTCACTGTTAAGTTTCAACATCTTTAAAGAGGAACTTCATAAAAGGAAGAGATATATGAAATTAAAAATCATTAGTTTAGACTTAAGCCTACTAATAACGGTACTCTTACATTGATGACAGAATATCACATGTATCTGTGTGTGATAATGTGATTTACAAACACAATATGAATGTCCCATTCATTGCTGAGCACACATCATCAGATCACAAATGAAAAATGATTTTTAACTAAAAGAAGCAGTAACCATTTGAAATGTTGGGACCCGATTGAACAACTCCCGAAAAACAGACACTGAATGGTCGAAAGCACAGAGTTACATATACAAATTCTGAGATGCTATTTCTCGGAGTATATCCTTTTCTCCGAGGTATGGTGATCTCCGAGTTGGTATTTATAAGTTCAGGGGGTGGGAGTGCCAGGGGGGCCTGCTCCACCTGCACAAAGAAGTTTAATTTCAAATTTCATTTCTAATATTGACATTTCAAGTAGGGAGCCCTCACAGGATAACACTGCCCACATCATACTCTAACTTTAGTCCTAAATCTATGAACATTTGATTAACTTGTCTTTGTTCCGGTCCCCTTCAATAACACACATCACACCAAATGACATTTGATGACCTTTATTAGATTTCCATAACATAGCTTTGGTCACCAACTTTATTAATTACAACTATTCATGATATAATTGATACTAAATACAGCAGATACTAAATACAACAATCCTTGTAATGTTAAACAGGGCAGTATACCTACTCACCCTGCCCCAGTAAGCAGTGTCCATACCTCTACTCGCTTTACTTATGAAGCAGCGTCCCATCTCACTTCATACACCATTCATTGTAATGTTAATCAGGGTAGCGTACCTACTCACCCAACCCAACAAGCAGGGTCCATACCTCTGCTCACTTACTTTACTTATGAAGCAGCGTCCAACTCACTTCATACACCATCCATTGAATTACCACCCACCAAATAAACACCATCCTTACCTCAGCTTGCTTATCTATTCAGCAAGCTTCCTCCAACTACTCATTTCCTTTCCCCAGATCCTTGAAATGAACATCCAGTCATCAGAGGGGGAACAGAAGAGGGCAATCCTATCCCTCTTCTCCGCCAACCAGCCTGACCAGGCTGTTCCCCCTCCCTTCTACCCAAAACTGTTCAAACCACTTCCCATAAAGGGAAGGGTCAAGCCAAACATCATTTGGTGTACAATAATTACCCGGACTTTACCAGCCTTTGGGAATTACCTAATGCTTACCAAAACCTCACCAGCCACTGGAGCAAGAATACTCAACCCCAATCACCAACACTACCCGACCCCTAGCAAGGAAGACCCCAGCTAACCTTACAATGTGAAGTTCAATTCTGATACTGCCCAACAATTTCATGCAAACAAGACGTTACTTTGTGAGTACATATTCAGCTGCACCGCTGGAAAACCAAACTTCTTTCATCCCCTCCATCAGCTGCCACATTCCTCAGCCTTCAATCTTGCCGGTCGAGTCCACATTTCTTTAGCCCATCCAGTAAAGTCCACTCTGCACCTCCCATCTGCCACCCCAGTGTTGTCCAATGACCCCACCGCTTACTTGCCACCAAAGCATGATCATCTGGGAACGCTCTATCTCACCACTGGAACTCGTCACACCATCATCTACAAAGAAAAGGACAAAAGTAAATCCTCTAATATGTAAGGAGAAGGCTCCATATTATACCCACCTATTCCAAACTACAGCCACAGCGTCCCAAGACCCCATCTTTCAGATCCCCTTTCCAGGCCACCGCATGATGCCTTCTGCCCTTCAGCAATTTCAGTCAGTAACTGTTGCCACCTTGAGCTCCCCAGGTGCAGCATCTTTGCTCGCTACTGCTTTCTCTGCGAACTCACTGTAGTGCCACAACTGGTACTCCTGATGCCACCATCTTCACAGAAAAGGACAAGTGTGAATCCTCCACAATGTAAAGAGATGATTCCACCTTATACCCACCTATTCCAAATTATCACAGCAGAATTCCAAAAACCCCCATCTGCAAGAAAGAAAAGGACATATATATCATATAATACACATACCGCACATTCAAAAACATCTTCCAAGACAGCCTCTCCTGCCAACCCGGGAAGGAATGTACCACCACCAAACACCTTATGATAAAGCAGCTGTAACAGAAGCTAAGCTTATAATACCTAATGTAATTTTTTTTTTTTATCAGTCGAATATGTTACAACTAAACCCCGCACATGAAGGGACATATCGATATGCACAAACCAGAGTAACCTTGTGATTCCATACCATCTCCATCAGCACCCTGTATAGGCCAAGCTAACTTAGATTGTAAAACCATCTACCTAACTCTCAACCTTTCATCCCCCAAATGAGGAACACTAGCCATCATAATGTAGAACCAAAAGACAAAATGCAGAAAACCTAACAGCAGCAGTTTAGTAGGATGATAACTTCACCCAGCCTTGACCCCTCATCTAATTCTCTTGCGGTGTCCCCAAAGGGACACATGAGTTACCCAACTGATAATGTATAAAGTAAAAACACCCACCCAGGCTAAAATGTGAGGCAAAATTTGGCCACCTGGATAAGTGAACAGAAGATACACCCCTGGGATTCCACCTGCGTCCTTGCTGGACCATGGCATTGGGTGCTAACTTGTTGGGAACATGGGCTAAATTCTTTGCTAGGCTTGTAAAGGCCTCAGAGCCAGCCTGTTAACTTCCTATGATCCTATGATCTCTCAACATCCAGCTTTTGGCCTCATACCCCTGGCCCGCTCCTTGAAAAACCTGCGCCATTCTTGATGGCATTCCACAATGATTTGCCAGCAAACACAAATCTCAAGAGGCATGAACCAAATCATGAGGCACCAATCTGGGCATTCTGCAAAATTCTTGAGAGTTGAAAGGTATGACAGTGACCTTTCAGGCCTGTCAGACAATGTTTCAGCCATCAAAGTTATTACGATGCTCCCCAATAAATAGCTAATCAAAAATAATGGTGATTAGGGAAGCCCACTAATTCTTCCGCAAGCCTGCTGAACTGGGGAAATGAAAGCTCAACATTACGGGCAAATTCCAACCCTTGTACTGAACTTATTCAGTAGCTAGCACGACAGAAGATACACTGAATACCCCCTCCCCAGAAATCCCCTCCCCAGAAATCCCACTTATGCAAAACAAAAGACAAAGTCTCTAGAAATACATCATCAATGTCTACGTGGAAAAGTTATACACACATTTAGCATAGTGAAATGCAGCATGCATCCTTTACAGTGAGATGCCGTGAATTTCTATGGCACTCCAAATATAACTGATGCTTTATAATACCATGGCTTCACCATATCACAGTTAGACAGCTGTTAGTATGTGCTCCACAGAGACCACGGTGGCTGCCTCCTCCAAACTTCCCCTTTCCCAGTCCAACTGGTCATCCAAGAACCTTGATAGCATATACCTGAGCCCTGCGCAACTGAAACTCACCATCCCTAAATCTTCCCTCCATTTCCTCACACACCTATCCTGCTGCCATTATGTCCCACCTGCATCAGATAGCATAAAGAAAACTTATTCTTCTGATGGGATCAGGCTGCAGAGCCAATAATGACATAACAGGCACGTCTCAATGAAAATAATAATAACCAGTCCATGCATGTGCAATAACACACATGACAAGGTTCTGCTTGGACAACACATTTTGCATTAGCATGATTTTCTGAAGGCTGTGGAGTCTCAACCTCACATGTAGGAAAAGCAACAAATTCAACGGTTACTTCCAAGGAAGCCCAGAGAACTTGACAGACACAGAAATCCTGCCCTTCATCAAATTGCATATGTTGGCATAGAAATACATCACTGCCTCTAAGCCATAAAAACCTCCATTTCCTCACCTTCAGCAATGACCAGCTAAGAACGAGGCGAATGGAGGACACCCAGCTAAAACTAGACAGTTGAGAGACATGCCTGGTCTGCCCTTTGTCACCCTTATACATGCAGCCTGCGCCTCCCCCCCTTTCTTTAAGCACCTCCCTACACTGCACATACATTGGCAAACTCCTCTCCCACCAGACTCGCAGCCCGCGAAACGGACATCTTTTTATTTATTTTATATGGCTAAAGATAACAGAAAACCATGTAAACTGTTTCTTACGCTCTTCTGTGACAGCTATCTTACAAATATTTCCTTCAACTATCTCCTAAAATATAAAATGTTACACTGCGCATGCGGTGGCAATAACGCATATCATAGCGAATGGTAAATGGAACTAGCCCTAACATATCAGTAGAAAATTTACGGTCAGTACAGCTAGTAGGCCTATATTGCACCACAAGGAAGCATGATCCACAACAGTTACTTGGCTATGCCATTCAACCGCAAGTTACTCGCAAGACCAGTGAGCTCCGTCTACAGAAACAACTCTAAGTTCATTCCACCATGCATGCGCCCCACCTATATTCCACATTCACCCCATAAAAGTAAAATGTATTTTACACTTAGCTGAAAAGACATAGCATTTTTTTTTTTGGAACTATTTGGGCATTAACAAACTAGAACTGGCTTCAGTCTAAACTCAAGCTGTCTGATGCCACTTCCTCACTTCATCACCCAATAGTACCCTTAATTTTCTGAAACAGCAGTTGCATGAAAATCGGCCTAGGGTACGAGCAAAATATGGACAGCCTGTTAACAAGTGTTTTTCAGCAAGACAAAAAGCTTCCATTTATTTGAAAATCATGCAGACTTACAAGATTTGGTATTGCTCCGATCACACTGAACCATTGACGTACTCCTAGAGCACCCAAGGATGACACAGAAAATGCCTGCATGTTAAAGTCAACCAAACTTACGAGTCTCAAATGTGATTCGTGGAAACCGCTACTCAGACAGAAAACATGACCCCTGGAAACAGCCACTTAGATGGGAAATGTACAGATATTCCATTCTTCTATTTTTATTTATTTATTCATTTATTTATTTTTTAATATTGCCAAATCCGCCAGACCAACCTGCAGCACCGCTGCAACCTGACTGAAGGAAAAAAAAAAGAATTGTAGTTACCTTGGGCATTTCACTACTCATGCCTCCTCTTCCCCTGTACCAGTAGTCTAGTCAAGCGGCCATAACGGTCATTGCTTACTGCCTCAGAAAGCCTGCGAACAAGCATCAATAAAGCTGTAACAGCCATTACTTGCTGGCCTTAAAAGCCCATGCCCAAGCATCGATCAAGCTGTACAGTCATCCCTCACTGGCCTCAAAATTCCACGAACAAGCTCCACTGAAGCTATACAGATAGCTCGGGCCAGAAATGAACCAGTAAAAAAAAAAAAAAAGAAAAAAAAATTTAAGTTATTCTTAACCGGTATGCCAGAACCAATCCCAATGGATCCTATACCAACCAACCAACAATGGGACCGACCGTGATCTTAACCACATCCAAGAGCCAGCCCCTTCATATCCACACCCACAACCCAAAACATTTTTTTTTTAACTCACCTCCTCATTCACACCACTTTTAACCCAAGGCCTACCTCAACACCAAGTACCCACTGGTCGTCATGGACATAAACCTGCAATTAGCATGTTCATGCCAAAATGTGACTGCTTAACCCAACTACACTAGACTAATCCTCTTAAGCCCTCTGCATCATTATCTCACTTCCTTCCAACCATTCCTGCCTCCACTTAACCCTTCCACCTCCCCAACCCACTTAACCCCCCTTAATATTAACCTAACCCCCCCTCCCACCATGAAGATCTCCCGGGACAACTTAGTTTGTTCCAAACTTCATTTCTTCACATCCATCCATCAAACAAATAATATTTTAATGCAACGCTCTCACAATTCAAATTTAACAAAAGGGGAAAATGCCTAAACATAAATAGCATGATCCTGCATTCTTCACTGAAGTTTCATTTTCCGAGCTTTTGTAAACCAGTAGTTTAGCATTTTTGATAATAGCTCCAGGAGCCCTTTGCAGTTCTAGCTTCACATCTACTGCCTTTAACTCTGAATGTGCTTCCTTGTGGTGGTACCTACTGATACAGAGATACAGAACTGGGGAGTGCATATAAAACAGAGATATTTCTAAAGGGATTAACAGCCATCAATGACCCAGCTTTCAAGAAGTATAGAATTGATACCTTCAGAAAGAAGCCGCTCAAATTTAAGCACAGCAACAGGAACAGAGGCATTGCCCAAAACAATGTCTTCTTTGTACTTGATTAAATAAAGCATAAGTAAGAGTAAATGGCTTTATACATTTCTTTTATTTGGTGGTAGTATATGTGTGTGTGTGTGTGTGTGTGTGTGTGTGTGTGTGTGTGTGTGTGTGTGTGTGTGTGTGTGTGTGTGTGTGTGTGTGTGTGCGTGTGTGTATGTGTGTGTGTGCATGTGTGTGTGTGTGTGTGTCCTGCGTACCATGTACATGGCCCTCTTCACGATGTCTGTATGTATATATGTATCTCGGAGTGTTAAAAATCATGTCACCCAAACTTTGATTTTGTTAATGTCAACACAACATCATAACAAACAAAAGGTTGACAAACAGCAGGGCATGCTCTGCGATACAGCCTTGGAGTATGCTTCTAAAACAAAACATGTTTTTGTACGGGCAAGCCCCCTATACCCCCAAGTGGGGGTCTGCACCACCGACACCCCTTATTAATTAAATATAGAAACCCGATATCACACAATACTGGGGAGGGGGATAGTCCCTAACCTAAGGAATTATGCAATCTCACACACCTGATAACCATCTGTTTTATAGGTTCATAGGTTCATAGGTTGGTACTAGGCTATCAGCCCTAGGGCCTATACAAGCCTAGCCATAACAATTCCCTGGCTATTTCTTTAGCCCATCCAGTAAAGTCCACTCTGCACCTCCCATCTGACACCCCAGTGTTGTCCAATGACCCCACCGCTTATTTGCCACCAAAGCATGATCATCTGGGAACGCTCTATCTCACCACTGGAACTCGTCACACCATCATCTACAAAGAAAAGGACAAAAGTAAATCCTCTAATATGTAAGGAGAAAGCTCCATATTATACTCACCTATTCCAAACTACAGCCACAGCGTCCCAAGACCCCATCTTTCAGATCCCCTTTCCAGGCCACCGCATGATGCCTTCTGCCCTTCAGCAATTTCAGTCAGTAACTGTTGCCACCTTGAGCTCCCCAGGTGCAGCATCTTTGCTCGCCACTGCTTTCTCTGCGAACTCACTGTAGTGCCACAACTGGTACTCCTGATGCCACCATCTTCAAAGAAAAGGACAAGTGTGAATCCTCCACAATGTAAAGAGACGATTCCACCTTATACCCACCTATTCCAAATTATCACAGCAGAATTCCAAAAACCCCCATCTGCAAGAAAGAAAAGGACATATATATCATATAATACACATACCACACATTCAAAAACATCTTCCAAGACAGCCTCTCCTGCCAACCCGGGAAGGAATGTACCACTACCAAACACCTTATGATAAAGCAGCTGTAACAGAAGCTAAGCTTATAATACCCTATCAAATACCTAATGTAAATTTTTTTTTTTTATCAGTCGAATATGTTACAACTAAACCCCGCACATGAAGGGACATATCGATATGCACAAACCAGGGTAACCTTGTGATTCCATACCATCTCCATCAGCACCCTGTATAGGCTAAGCTAACTTAGATTGTAAAACCATCTACCTAACTCTCAACCTTTCATCCCCCAAATGAGGAACACTAGCCATCATAATGTAGAACCAAAAGACAAAATGCAGAAAACCTAACAGCAGCAGTTTAGTAGGATGATAACTTCACCCAGCCTTGACCCCTCATCTAATTCTCTTGCGGTGTCCCCAAAGGGACACATGAGTTACCCAACTGATAATGTATGAAGTAAAAACACCCACCCAGGCTAAAATGTGAGGCAAAATTTGGCCACCTGGATAAGTGAACAGAAGATACACCCCTGGGATTCCACCTGCGTCCTTGCTGGACCATGGCATTGGGTGCTAACTTGTTGGGAACATGGGCTAAATTCTTTGCTAGGCTTGTAAAGGCCTCAGAGCCAGCCTGTTAACTTCCTATGATCCTATGATCTCTCAACGTCCAGCTTTTGGCCTCATACCCCTGGCCCGCTCCTTCAAAAACCTGCGCCATTCTTGATGGCATTCCACAATGATTTGCCAGCAAACACAAATCTCAAGAGGCATGAACCAAATCATGAGGCACCAATCTGGGCATTCTGCAAAATTCTTGAGAGTTGAAAGGTATGACAGTGACCTTTCAGGCCTGTCAGACAATGTTTCAGCCATCAAAGTTATTACGATGCTCCCCAATAAATAGCTAATCAAAAATAATGGTGATTAGGGAAGCCCACTAATTCTTCCACAAGCCTGCTGAACTGGGGAAATGAAAGCTCAACATTACGGGCAAATTCCAACCCTTGTACTGAACTTACTCAGTAGCTAGCACGACAGAAGATACACTGAATACCCCCTCCCCAGAAATCCCATTTATGCAAAACAAAAGACAAAGTCTCTAGAAATACATCATCAATGTCTACGTGGAAAAGTTATACACACATTTAACATAGTGAAACGCAGCATGCATCCTTTACGGTGAGATGCCGTGAATTTCTATGGCACTCCAAATATAACTGATGCTTTATAATACCATGGCTTCACCATATCACAGTTAGACAGCTGTTAGTATGTGCTCCACAGAGGCCACGGTGGCTGCCTCCTCCAAACTTCCCCTTTCCCAGTCCAACCGGTCATCCAAGAACCTTGATAGCATATACCTGAGCCCTGCGCAACTGAAACTCACCATCCCTAAATCTTCCCTCCATTTCCTCACACACCTATCCTGCTGCCATTATGTCCCACCTGCATCAGATAGCATAAAGAAAACTTATTCTTCTGATGGGATCAGGCTGCAGAGCCAATAATGACATAACAGGCACGTCTCAATGAAAATAATAATAACCAGTCCATGCATGTGCAATAACACACATGACAAGGTTCTGCTTGGACAACACATTTTGCATTAGCATGATTTTCTGAAGGCTGTGGAGTCTCAACCTCACATGTAGGAAAAGCAACAAATTCAACGGTTACTTCCAAGGAAGCCCAGAGAACTTGACAGACACAGAAATCCTGCCCTTCATCAAATTGCATATGTTGGCATAGAAATACATCACTGCCTCTAAGCCATAAAAACCTCCATTTCCTCACCTTCAGCAATGACCAGCTAAGAACGAGACGAATGGAGGACACCCAGCTAAAACTAGACAGTTGAGAGACATGCCTGGTCTGCCCTTTGTCACCCTTATACATGCAGCCTGCGCCCCCCCCCCTTTTTTTAAGCACCTCCCTACACTGCGCATGCATTGGCAAACTCCTCTCCCACCAGACTCGCAGCCCGCGAAACGGCCATCTTTTTATTTATTTTATATGGCTAAAGATAACAGAAAACCATGTAAGCTGTTTCTTACGCTCTTCTGTGACAGCTATCTTACAAATATTTCCTTCAACTATCTCCTAAAATATAAAATGTTACACTGCGCATGCGGTGGCAATAAAGCATATCATAGCGAATGGTAAATGGAACTAGCCCTAACATATCAGTAGAAAATTTACGGTCAGTACAGCTAGTAGGCCTATATTGCACCACAAGGAAGCATGATCCACAACAGTTACTTGGCCATGCCATTCAACCGCAAGTTACTCGCAAGACCAGTGAGCTCAGTCTACAGAAACAACTCTAAGTTCATTCCACCATGCATGCGGCCCACCTATATTCCACATTCACCCCATAAAAGTAAAATGCATTTTACACTTAGCTGAAAAGACATAGCATTTTTTTTTTTTGGAACTATTTGGGCATTAACAAACTAGAACTGGCTTTGCACTACCATAACTCTCTTGTAATGCATGCAGTCTAAACTCAAGCTGTCTGATGCCACTTCCTCACTTCACCCAATAGTACCCTTAATTTTCTGAAACAGCAGTTGCATGAAAATCGGCCTAGGGTACGAGCAAAATATGGACAGCCTGTTAACAAGTGTTTTTCAGCAAGACAAAAAGCTTCCATTTATTTGAAAATCATGCAGACTTACAAGATTTGGTATTGCTCCAATCACACTGAACCATTGACGTACTCCTAGAGCACCCAAGGATGACACAGAAAATGCCTGCATGTTAAAGTCAACCAAACTTACGAGTCTCAAATGTGATTCGTGGAAACAGCTACTCAGACAGAAAACATGACCCCTGGAAACAGCCACTTAGATGGGAAATGTACAGATATTCCATTCTTCTATTTTTATTTATTTATTCATTTATTTATTTTTTAATATTGCCAAATCCACCAGACCAACCTGCAGCACCGCCGCAACCTGACTGAAGGAAGAAAAAAAGAATTGTGGTTAACTTGGGCATTTCACTACTCATGCCTCCTCTTCCCCTGTACCAGTAGTCTAGTCAAGCGGCCATAACGGTCATTGCTTACTGCCTCAGAAAGCCTGCGAACAAGCATCAATAAAGCTGTAACAGCCATTACTTGCTGGCCTTAAAAGCCCATGCCCAAGCATCGATCAAGCTGTACAGTCATCCCTCACTGGCCTCAAAATTCCACGAACAAGCTCCACTGAAGCTATACCACCAAGTACCCACTGGTCGTCATGGACATAAACCTGCAATTAGCATGTTCATGCCAAAATGTGACTGCTTAACCCAACTACACTAGACTAATCCTCTTAAGCCCTCCCCATCATTATCTCACTTCCTTCCAACCATTCCTGCCTCCACTTAACCCTTCCACCTCCCCAACCCACTTAACCCCCCTTAATATTAACCTAACCCCCCCCTCCCACCATGAAGATCTCCCGGGACAACTTAGTTTGTTCCAAACTTCATTTCTTCACATCCATCCATCAAACAAATAATATTTTAATGCAACGCTCGCACAATTCAAATTTAACAAAAGGGGAAAATGCCTAAACATAAATAGCATGATCCTGCATTCTTCACTGAAGTTTCATTTTCCGAGCTTTTGTAAACCAGTAGTTTAGCATTTTTGATAATAGCTCCAGGAGCCCTTTGCAGTTCTAGCTTCACATCTGCTGCCTTTAACTCTGAATGTGCTTCCTTGTGGTGGTACCTACTGATACAGAGATACAGAACTGGGGAGTGCATATAAAACAGAGATATTTCTAAAGGGATTAACAGCCATCAATGACCCAGCTTTCAAGAAGTATAGAATTGATACCTTCAGAAAGAAGCCGCTCAAATTTAAGCACAGCAACAGGAACAGAGGCATTGCCCAAAGCAATGTCTTCTTTGTACTTGATTAAATAAAGCATAAGTAAGAGTAAATGGCTTTATACATTTCTTTTATTTGGTGGTAGTATATTTGTGTGTGTGTGTGTGTGTGTGTGTGTGTGTGTGTGTGTGTGTGTGTGTGTGTGTGTGTGTGTGTGTGTGTGTGTGTGTGCGTGTGTGTGTGTGTGTGTGTGTGTGTGTGTATGTGTGTGTGTGCATGTGTGTGTGTGTGTGTGTGTGTGTCTGCGTACCCATGTGTACATGGCCCTCTTCACGTGTCTGTATGTATATATGTATCTCGGAGTACTTAAAAAAATCATGTCACCCAAACTTTGATTTTGTTAATGTCAACACAACATCATAACAAACAAAAGGTTGACAAACAGCAGGGCATGCTCTGCGATACAGCCTTGGAGTATGCTTCTAAAACAAAACATGTTTTTGTACGGGCAAGCCCCCTATACCCCCAAGTGGGGGTCTGCACCACCGACACCCCTTATTAATTAAATATAGAAACCCGATATCACACAATACTGGGGAGGGGGATAGTCCCTAACCTAAGGAATTATGCAATCTCACACGCCTGATAACCATCTGTTTTGCTAACCAAAGTGAGTTGACAAAACACACACACACACACACACACACACACACACACACACACTCACATATGTATGTATGTATGTATGATTATATCTATCTATCTATCTATATATATATATATATATATATATATATATATATATATATATATATATATATCGACATACCCCAGTATTGCTACTATCTTGGTGATAACCACATACATAGGGTGTTGCCAGACTGTGGGTATGACGTGTGAGGGAGCAGTGGATAGTGCAGACCATTATGGGTGTGCAGGATTTGTACATAGTGGATGTCCCTGCATCTGGTCCTGTAATGTGTTCCCCTCTTGTTGTCTTTCAGAAACCATTTACCACAGGAGACACACCCCCTTCCCATCTGCAGAGAATGACATTATACTAGTTGGGCTGAGACACCACCATCAGATCTTGCTGTCCAGGGCTAGGCACAATTGGCCATCTGTACAGGACCTAGGAGCAGGTCTGACACCTCGTCACAGATATGGTGCATGCTGCATAACAAAGGGCAGCTGCTGTTGCCAGGGATCATGTTTCCATCGGTGGAGGGCCTGCGATGGAACAACCACTCTCGGCCACTACTACTACACACTACAGCTCACAGTACTTATCGTATGTGCCACAGGTTATCTGTTATATATGTGGATACTGGCACAGTACTTGTGGAGTATGCAAAGTGGGCTTGTGTTAGACAGCATGTGTGGCCTGCAGAGTGATACTGCTTGGTACTGTTATTGTATCTAGTGTCCTAGGAGAGGGATACCTGGTAATATCCTTGCTATGAATGTACAGTTACCAGTATGGCCATATGTGGCTGTTTGCAGTTTGATAGGCAGACATGTGGCCAGGGACAATATGGACTGTCCAAGGCATGCATTGCAACCATTATGCATTACACCACCTGCTCACCTGTGTCTGTCTACAGGGTGACATTCCCCAGGCACAGTGGTCTGTGGATGAATGGATTATTTACTGTTGCATCCTTGGTCTGGTTCCATCAGACAACTGTTATGATGTGTAAGTGCAGATAATCCCAGCATTTCGGGGTAGGTAGGGACATTCGTACATCCCCACACATCTTATATTAATATGTATAACATGGACGTCTCCTTAACTGTTGTTGTGTTTGTACGTTATATAAATGTGTTATGTTGATATATGTGGACTGTCTATGTATCATTGTACTTTATCTCTCTCTCTCTCTCTCTCTATATATATATATATATATATATATATATATATATATAGATAGATATATCTTGTTATCATATATAGCCACATACTGATAGATACACTAATCAAGCTTGACGGGGATAGGGAGAGACAGATATGTATACATAGCTGTATGTATATACAGACATATTTCTACATAGCAGGTCTTTGGGTGGAAGAGGCAACAGACTTGGGCTCAAGTTAGCTAAGTATAGGAGCATGCCCAGTGCGACTGTCAGTATTTACAATGTGACTCCAGGCCAGAGATAGCTGTACTCCAGTCCGGGATTATGTATGCTGCAGGCCATTGGCTGCTGCACCTGCTTCTCAGTACAGCACTTCCCTGATGTTGGCTAAGGCATTCCCCAGCTGTTTGCTGTACTTAATATGTGAATGATAGCTCTCAATTGTATAAAAATTCAGAGGATGTCCTGATTTTTGCCTCATATTTTTGGTCTGTTTTTCATAACATTGTGGTTTTCAGGCATATTAGTGACACATCATTAAAGATTTAAGTTAAAATATAATGACAGACATTTGAGTTTCAGACTCCATACACATCAGGAAATTCATTCTAATGCAAGACCTGTTATTCTATCAACTGTCTACATTTGCAAGAGCAATATTTAAAACATGTCCCTATTTTTGGTCCTTTGTCCCAATTTTATTGATGGCTTTGTCCAGATATGTTGCTCTAACAGGTTTAGATGTATGATGTGACTGCAGTACAAGATGTAACACCACTGGGGTACACAATGTAACACCACACACAGGGTGACAGTCTACAAACTTCTAACTATACATGTTTTTGCAGAACATCCAGCATTCCACTCCATATGTCTACTCTGTTCTTCATAGAGTTGTGGTTTTCCGGTAATATACTGTACAATGCAGTCACTGAATTATTTTAACTACTGACACATTTAAGTGACGGCCTTTACATCCTGCAATTAATCTGACCTGTTGCAACCTACTGTTATATTAACCACCTTCTAGGTTAATCAGAGCACATGTAATGTCTGTCTGTAGTTTTGGCCCTTTGGTCCCCCCATTCTCTCTGGCTTTGTCCAGCTTTCTTGTAGTAACAGATTGAGGGGTTATTACATTCTGTGGGAATACCACCATATGAGTACCTCACATGCAAAAGATGTAGATGTTGCCTGATTTGAACCATCGACACCATCACCCATGCTGATGTCCCTATCTCAGTGAGCCACACCAGCCACCAGACAGAGAGGTTTCATTCCTCACACTATAAACAGCATACAGACATACATTGTCACCCCTGCATTATGTGGGAAATACAATGTGTGGCCAGGTTCTATGTCACAGCCCTAGAATTGTCTGGCCTGCTGATATATCATTGCAGACATACTGTTGCAGCAGCTGTATGGGAACACTGATGTGTTGGGTGTGGGGGAATGATCAGCCCATGCTCTGCTGGCATACACAGTCATGTGACTGTTCTGTGACCCAACTGTTTGGCATTTCCCTTGAATAATGTAGTGGAGTTTCCAGCCAACTGGCCTAATGAATATGATGGGGCCCATACTATTGGACAGAGTATCTGTTGTCCCAAGTGGCTGTTAGATCTCTGCAAGTAGCCCAGTAGCCCACTATATTCCCTTGCATACATGTGACGGGTCCATACATACCATATTCTAGTACCCCTTACAAGTGCTAATTAACTGTGTGACTTACCTTTAGAATGCAGCAGTTGACAGACCTGTAGTTTGGGGCTGACTCACTCTGATGCATGCAGTCTACAGCCAATATATGGTGAGGTATACATTGTGTGGACCGGCTGGCATCATTTTTACTAATATATATGTAAGTCAGAGTAAGGTGTCAGTCCCTAGGGCCCTAGGTTGTCAGAGCATGTGCTATGCATTGTCTCTTGGCCAAGGCCAGGGCATACTGGGCATGACTACATCTGCCTACAGAGATAACCTTAGGGGTTTCCTCCTCAGAGTCCCCCTGTGGGTGTGGCTGTGGTGACCTAGGCAATGCTGGGGAGCTGTGCATCCCTTCCCTTTGCTGATCCTGCTGCAGCTGTTTCCGTGGGCTCATATTGTGCAGCATGACACATACTGTGAACATGTGTGCACATGTGACTGGAGAGTACTGCAGGCCTCCACCAAATATATCGTGGGACCAGAACCATGACTTCAGCAGCTCAAACACATGCTCTATGATGTTCCTAGTTTGTGTGTGTGCCACATTATGGCATTCTTTGGTGTGTGTGTGTGCATTTCTGATGGATGTCATCATCCACGGTCCAAGTGTGCAGCCATCATCCCCCAGTAAATGGCCATGTGGGATGTCCCCCCTAGCAAACATCTGGTACAGCTGTGATGCATGCCAGATATGGGAGTCATGATAACTGCTGCCAGCACACACATTTTTGATAATGCCCTGGGCATTGCATATGACCTGGCAGTTGATGGAGTGGTATCCCTTGTGGTTGATGTAGATTCCACCCTCCTCACCAGGTGGTACCTTGATGAGTACATGAGTGCATTCTATGGCACACGTACCTCAAGGTAGTGTGCTACACAGTAGAAGTGTTGCATACTGCTGGCCCTCACCTCAGGGGTGAGGGGAAAATAAATGTGCTCACTGGCATGTGGTAGCAAGGCATCCAGGAACTGGTGGAGTACCCTGGATGTTGATTCCTGTGAGACCTCATCATGTCGCCAGTTAGTCTATGGAATTTACCTGTAGCTAGTATCCTAAGAGCTACACATACCTTTGTTTCCATGGGGATGGGTTCCCCTCTGTTGGCTCTGGGTCTGAGTTGAGGTCAGCAAAGCTCAGTGAGTTCTTGTAGCATGTCCCTGTCCTCCCTGTAGTGGGCTACAATCTCCAGCTCATGTAGCCCATGGAGGGTAACCCTGGGCCTGAGCAATCTTCTCCTTCTCAGTCTAGGCCTATGGTCAGCAGCAGCAGCAGCAGCATTGATCTCAGCATCTAGCACGTACTTATGTAGCAGACCTGCAGCATAGTTGCCTAGAGATCAGTGCATAGTACCTGGTAACTAAATGGTTTTAGGCCCTGCCTCATTAGCAAGCACAGCAGTCCTACATTGTATAAACTCCACACAGCATCCAGTAATGCATTACTGTCATGCACTACTAATTTTCGTTTTTGCACTTTTTAACTTTTTATGTTTTTTTTTCTTAACAACATGTTTGTGCACCATAGGGTGCTGTGCAAATGTAACCTGATTATTAAAAAAGATATATTGTTTTCAATTATTTTCCATTATGTTTTGGACACACAGTGGATCATTTTACACATATCTGTGTATGCTATGCTGTTTCTGTCCTTCTTACTGCACTTTTACAGCCCATGTTCTCTGTTTAACATCCTGTACACAGACTTTTTCAGTGTATATTTTGGACACCAACACAGAGTCTGTAGGACTGCCTATCTGCTTGCTGAATCACTCTACCACCCTCATTTGCATGCAATTCACCTGCATATGAGGTGATTTGCATGCCTTGGACCTTTCCGTGTTGGCGGGCTCATGCACGCCCCTCAGCTCTGTTTACTGCATCGTAAACCTGCTTACTGTCATGTAAGCAGTGTGCCACTATGTCTACACAGAAAATAAGTCTGTGTGGGCTTTATTAAATTCCCCCTTAATCTTTTAATATAGAACTTCTATCCAAATTGTAAGAACCTTTGCTGCAGTGGTTATTCTTAGTTTTCTGATAGCACATGAGTCTAAACCATTTAATAAGCAGTTAAAATATCCATGTATTATTACATTATTATTAATAATATCTAAGTGGTTTGGGGTAATTATGCCCCTTTCCAAGGAAGCAATATAAATTAACTAATGTCCATGTTCTATTACTATGTATTACGAGTAAAACAGACTAGTTCTTCTTGGTCTTCAAAATTGTAAATAATCTAAGGAATTAATATGTTATTTCTCCAAAGGATCACACTCCTCTTCTTTTGCTTTTAAAAGTAGATAGAGTTAGTGTTGTATATTGATATGTTTTTAAATATTTTTATCTGAATATTTAATGTAAGTTTTTTGAGGAAATGTGATCTGTGCCTTGTTTGTGTTGTGATATTGTAACAGTTTTTTTCTTTATTAAGTTATTTAATCATTTAATGTTTAGCAATAGCAATATTAACTCTGCAACATAATTAGAAAAATCCTTGAATAAGTCATTACTACATATATAAACAATTAATTAATAAAATAATATACCTCTTATAATTGTTTGATAAATATAATAAAACATTCTGGCATGCAAAGAGGTTTATAACAAAAATGTAATTTAATGAGACATAATATAACTATATACATGGATTTGGTTAAATTCCTAGTCTAGAAGTAAGTAAAACCCCACTAGACTATCCTACTGACACAAATCTATATCTCGAGCTAAAGAGTTAGAAATTAACATGAAAGGGTCTCAGAGCTCTGCAGTAAATAGGTTCATAGGTTCATAGGTAGGTACTAGGCTATCGGCCCTGGGGCCTATACAAGCCCAGCCAAAAAGGTACCCGGGCTTTTGCCACCCAAGAAAATTATTTTCCTGTGCCACTGTCGAGCAGAGTCACAGAGGTGATCCCTGGGGTGAATTTCCTATTTCCCATCCAATTATCAAGATTTTTCTTGAAGAGTGCTAATGAGGAGCTTTGTTTGATATAGATAGGTAGTTTATTCCAGAGTATGGGAAGTGTCTGGGACAGAAATCTATCCTTCTGGCATGTTCTGTTTATTGTGGTGACAAGGTTTAGGTCCCTAGAGCGTGTAGCTCGGAGGGACTGGGATTTCTTTAAGTGGAGCATGTCCAACAGCTCTGGGTTTGACATAGCTTTGTATGTTAGGCAGAGATCACCTCTGAGTAGGCAATATGCGACGGAGTAAAGCTGGAGTTTTTTGAGATGGTTTGCGTAGGGCATCTGTTTGAGGCTGGTAATCCTCTTTGTGAGGTATTTCTGCTGCCTTTCCAGTTGTTGTAGATGTCTTGTGAGGTACATACCAAAAGGGGCATTGTACTCTATAATGGGTCTAATGAGTGATGAGTAGAGGGGAACAATGACCTCTTTTTTTTTTTTTTTTGGATGAGAAACCTTTTGTGATGAGGTGTGCCATGTAGAAGGATTTCCTGACTACTGTGGCAATGTGATTATCAAAGGAGACACTACTGTCCACCTGTGTCCCAAGGTCTCTTATCACACTTTCGGTGTTAAGTATACTACCACCTATGTTGTAGCTCATGGGTACAGAGTTTTTACCAAAGTTGATGACAATGCACTTTTTAGCATTGAGCTTGAGACAATGGCTTTGACACCAGGCATCTGTCTCAGTGAGGCCCTTTTGTAAGATGTCCACATCGTTAGGAGTTTCGATTATGGCTCCTAGTTTGCAGTCATCTGCGAACTTCGTTAGCCAAAGACCTTCTGTGTTAGCCTGCACTTCAGAGAAGTAGATACCAAACAGGAGAGGATGCAGGACTGAACCCTGTGGTACTCCACTTGTCACTGGTCTGAGGTAGGATTTGGAGTCTGCTACTTTCACAATGTGGGTTCTGTCAGTGAGCCAGTTGGCAACCCATCTTGTGACATAGGGATTTGTACCTAGTTTAGTGAGTTTATCTATAATTCCAGAGTGGGGGATGGTGTCGAAAGCCTTGGCAAGATCTAGATAGGCTGTGTGAACCACCTTACCCTTGTCTACAGCTTTGGTGACTGCTTCAAACAAGTCTATCAGGTTCAGGAGACGTGATCTGCCTTTTACAAACCCGAACTGGGTGGGATTCAGAGTTTGGAGATTACCAATGTCTTTGTTTATAAGTTCCATGATGATACGTTCCATGGCCTTGCAGACCAGGCTCATCAGGCTAATGGGGCGGTAGTTCCCGGGGTCCGTGGTGGCTTCCCCCTTGTGGAGTGGGATAACCATTGCTGTGCGCCATTCAGCAGGCACAAAGCCTGAGGTGAGGCTATGACTGAACATGGCACTTAGGTGGGGTGCCAGTTTGTTCTGTAGTTCATGTAGAACGCAGCCTGGGATGTTGTCTGGTCCCATGGATGCTGTGTTCTTGGCTTTGGAGAGTGTGGTTTTTACCTGTGCAGCCATGATTACAGGAACTTTGCATTCTTCCGGTATAGAGATGGGCTCTTTAGGGGGTGAGAGGGGGTAAAGTTAGCACTGAACCTATCTGCCAGGATGTTGGCAATATCAGTTGGGTCTGTATATTTAGTGCCATTGTGCTGTAACTCAGAGCAGATCTGAGTGTTGCCATTGACATTCTTGACATAGCTATAGAATGCTTTGTAGTTGTCTTTAGAATCAGTGGTGATTTTGTTTTCATAACTAGCTTTGGAGGATTTTATCAGGGATCGCAGCTTCTTACTGAGGCTGACCAGGGATCTCCTCCACTCGTGGGATTTTACTCTCTTTTGCAAGAGTTTCTTCCTTCTTCTGCACAGTTTTTTTATGGCAGGGGACCACCAGATTGGCTTCCTTTTTTTGGAGGATAGCATCTTGGTTCTGTTTGGGATAGCATGATCCATGCACTCATGTAAGTGCTTATAAAGTGCAATTGTGTAGGATTCAGTAGTCGTAACTGTATTGGTCATCTGCATGGGTGTCATGAAGTTCATCACTTCTGTCTTAAGAAGCATGAAGTTGGCTTTGGAGAAATTTTTTACCATGGTTTCCTTAATAGGGGGTGGAGGCAGGATGTGGATATCTAGGGTAATTAGCTTATGGTCAGATCAGACCAATGAGGCGTTGACTTCAGGTATGGAAGGTCACTCATATTGGTAATGACTAGATCTAGGATATTGTTGCCCTTGGTGGGGGCGTGGATAAGTTGATCCAGGGCATTGGAGTTTATGAATTCCAGAAAGAGTCGAGTGAAGGAGTTGGTACGTGAGTAGTTTTCCCAGTTAATGGTGGGGTAGTTGAAATCGCCCATTAATAAGCATTATTTTGCCATTATATTCTTCTTAAATAAATTTCCCCTATTTTCTTCTCTTCTTCTACTCCATTAGTATATCATTTACCTTTTGTTTTTCTTTTTCTGCTTTCCTTTAGTTTTTTACTTTAAAAAATGTATATTAGTATATTTAGATTCTAAGTATCAAATTAATAATATTAAATCAGAATTTAAGCTAAATCCTGTTAAGTATCCTAGATATTTTTATAACAATCATATAGAAGACATAAATATCTGTGTTTAAATTATGGGTTTGTGAGGCTTTCTGTATATTCAACTTAAAATTAATTAACTAATTTTATCTTTATAATAATTCACTAAGAAATCAATTTAGTACCTCAGCACCAGGATCTTAATTACTATATTCTATGTTATTTTATATGTGATGTAAAAGTTATTGGGCTTCATTTCGATTTTACATCCAAAACCCAAGTTATACAGGAGAATGTTTTAGCAGTTTTTTACTATTCTTGTCTACAGAATATTATAAAATAAAACCACGACAATGGAGCCTAGTACCAAAACAGTCACAACCAAGCAAAGCAAAAGGTACTAGTGGAAAAAAAGCCTTTTTTTTTTTTTTTTTTTTATAGCATTCAAGTGCATCTGAGGAAGTGTATTCAGGCACCTGCGCAAGGGTGTGTGGCGTTAATGTGTTATGTGTTTTGGTGTTTGTGGGGACTGTTGTTTTGCTGCTTGGTTGGCTGCTTTTGCTAATAAAGCTGCTAAAGAACTAATATTATAAAATAACATATAACCAAATACTTCTATAAAGGATTACCCCAGGATTTAATGAAATCCATGTAGGCACCGTGTAGACCCTACAAGGAATGTATCCATATACACGGCCACAGTTCTCCCACAGCAGTGCACCAGGCATGTTAATCATGGCACACTGCTGAGGGAGAACATAGGAACAGGGATATTGAATCCATGTAGGCAGACATGTGGATGCCACCAGTGGTTGGGGATGTCTGGTCAGATGTTATCTATAGGGTGAGGCTTCTTGTAATGCTCCCTGCTACTGTCAAAATCATGTGAATTGGCTGAAATGTGTAATATTTTATTGTTATGATTTTTTTTTCCTCTCTGTATGTTTGTGTGGTGTGGAGAGCAACAATGCTAAGCTGTGTTGACATACAGACAGCTGATACCTGCTACACATCTAAAAATAGAAACCAGATGTAATTAATTATCATAATTATGTAATTTTTTTTTAATTTCTGTTTGTGTGGCATGGAGTGCTGCAGTCACTCATACATATATAGCTGACAGTTGTCAGACATCTAAAAATAGAAACTGGATGTAATTAATTAATTATTTTTGGGTATATTTATGCATGTTTGCATGTTGCACCATGGTTCTTAACAATGCTAACAGGTAGCCCAGTAGTATATGCAAAGGTATACTTGTTTTCATAATATCCAAGTAGCTAAATGGAGTTATAGCCTAATGCTTAGTAGGTCCTGGGTTTGAGTCTGTAGAAGTCATAAGATGTCTGCAATGTCATTTCATTTTAAAAACAAATTTGTGAAATATGGCCCTGCTGCAATATGCTGAGCACTGTTTAAACATGCTGATGGCTACTGCAGTTTGTGCGGTGCTAAGCTTAGCTAAAACCTTAGTTGTTTGTGTTCTCAGGCTGCTTAGCTTTGCTTAGCTCACCACATTCCTATATCCCCATTTTTCTTTTCTTTATATTTTTTAGTGCTAAGCTCAGCTAAATAGAGCTATATTGACTATTTGTGTCTTTAAAATTGTAATACACACTTACAAAATAAACACCTGTCCCATATTTCAAGCCCAAGACCATCACACCTACAAACCACTGCATTAACCTGCCATGCCACATGACTCTTAATTAAAACAGGTGGTTTAAACAAAATATAGTAAGCTGAGTGTCATGCTGCACAGCTAAAACTTGATTAAATGAAATGAAAAAATGGGAGTATACCTTAGACTCTGGTGCAATAGTGCACTACTAGAAAGCCAAAGACATAATAATAGATGTAAGTGAGGCCTGTGATAGCAGGTAAATGTGTCCTTTTATGAGCAACATGTAAAAAGATACCTGCTAAGGCATTAATGGCAAAATGCATGTTCAGCTGGGACCCTGGTGCAGAAATACATCCATATAAAGCCAGGCATATACTGATGGATGTATAAAATGTTTGTCACAACCTGCATGTATACACATATGTCTCACAAATATAGGTGCTGTAGCAGAGACTCAGTAGCTTAGTTTGTTAAATGCTTTGCAAACAACACATTTTGCAACACACAGCCCTGAGTTCAAATCCAGTGGTGTGTAGCACTAGAATTATAGTATTGTGAGGCCAGCAAATAATGGTTGAGTCATGCACTCTTTAGCCACACAACGTGTATCAATTTAAATGTCTGCATTACACTGATGGAAGTCACAGGCCTGCAGATAGAAAGAAACTTCACATATCCCTATAGCAAACTTATAAGTGCATAAAGTGTCATATCATGCATTAATATGCATTCACAGAGAAATTCAACTCAGGTACTGTAAATGAGGGCCACAAATATCAGAGTGCAGCACACAATCCTTTCAACCTCACAGTGCCAATTAGCACAGCTGCACAACTAACATACACATTTGAAGTACCTGCTTGTAACATGGACTTCCCTCATACACGTTCCAAATTACTACCAGACTGTAACACGTGGCCTGACAGTCACTCAAATGGTGGGCATATTGTTATATCAATCCCTCATGTTGCTCAAGGACACAATAAATATCTGGCCTAGTACTCTGTTAGTGATACTGTTGCCTAACATACTTACCTTAAATACATACCTTAATTGGACTAGAAAGGATAGCCTCACTCTGGCTCTGCCTCTACAACAAGGCTGACACAGCTGCCACAGTTGCTCCTACGACTTGTTGTCCTTCAAAGCGTTCACACTCTCTGCCTATGCCTATTACCTGCAGCGGCAGCTGCAGCCTGTGGCACACACATCTCTAAGTAAAAGTTGCTGCTATAGACCTACCCTCTGCAAAGATGTAGTCTTCTCACCCCAGTAATGTAACATATCAGAAATGAACCCTAATCTACATGAAGGCCTTATATATTGTACTGTGGCTGCATGCAATTGGCTGATGATAATGAAAATTAGCTGTGTTGACTGAAAGTAGCATTTCAGATCCACAGATTGGTTAAGCGACAATCACCTGCTGATGAGAAGTATGTTAAAAAGGCAAGCAGCTAGCTATGGGGAACCATTCTGTATGTGATATTCCTCACATAAACAACATGTATGCAAAGTATTAACTATCAGCCCATATCAGCAGAGGAGTACTGCACTACATCAGGTATGTAACCATCTTGTTTACATCAGGGTGCAGATGTCTGACTATACTTATGGGGAATAGGGATTACAGCATTAAGTCTTTCTTAGAACTGTGATAATGACATGTCAATGTACAGATTTGGTACACATACAGAGGATGTGCAAGACATCAAGGGTGGACTGTATATTGTCAATGTGGCAAACTGGGCTCATGGAACTCTCTTTTTACAGTGGTTGTAAGAGCACACTGCTATTTGTTTGGAACAGTTGGTTTGAAATATTATCAGGTGGGGTTTCCCCTTGGGGACACACTACAATAGACTCCAGTGCCGGCTGTATGAACATACAGCAGTATCTGTCATGGTACACGTGGGAATACCTGACTATCACCAGTATCCTAGTTGTATCACTATGCTTAGTATGTTTGTACACTGTGAGATATGACATGTGTGATCAGGCAGTGAATATTGCCAACCATTCTGCTCTTGCTGTATCTCTACATAGTGTACTTCTACTTATGTGATCCTGACGTGTTCCTATGTTCCTGTCTTTCAGGGAACATGTAGGCAAGACGCCGTGCAGCTTTTGCAGATGCAGAGAATGAGTTAATAGTGGAAGCACTCCATCAACACCAGGAAATCCTACTGTCCGGGGGGAGGCACAAAGGGGAACAGTGGGAGGCATTGTGGGCTGACCTTGTCCATGATGTCAATACCACTGGTCATCAGGGAAGGACATATGAGCAGGTTTGACACACACAATGGACATGATCAATGCCACATGCAGAAGTGCAGAAGATGCAGCCAGGGATCGTGGTACCACCAGTAGAGAGCCTGCAGCAGAACAACCACTCTCAGCCACTGAGAAGTTCCTGGCAAATCTAGGCACACATAGCCCAGGCATTCATCACACCCTACATCATGGATGTGGGTGTCACAGTGTCCACAGCAGATGATTGTGTAGGTTAGCTTAGTTTGATCAGCACTGCAATACTGTAGCTTTCAGTGTGTCAGGGCTTTCATAGTCTTATGTGGGTGTTGGGTCTTATTTTGGGGAGGGAGAAGGGTATCCCGGTAGTTTGATTGTCATGATCAGATTTTGACTGATATTGCAATTAACACAGTAACTACTGTAAATGTCAGATATATGACTGTATTACCTTGTGGTAGTGGAACATGCGGTGGTACTGACATTACCTCTCTCTCAACTTTTCACAGGTCTATCAGGTATTGGCCAAACCCATGGTCCTGTTTCTGGTAAGCATGACACTGTTTTGTTATAGATGTAGGTTCATAGCATTGTAATCCCTAGACTGTCCTCCTGGGCCTACTGCCTGCATTGTTGTACTGTTGGCATGATTGCCAACTGCACACATATATTCAAATTGTACACATGTTAGACTCATATCTATGCCTTGTACATGTGAGCACACTGATAGATGTGACAGTATTCCCAGGACACTAGAGAGTGTCATATGTGTCAACTGTGCAAAGTCTACACAAATGTCAACAATGTATCTCACTGTTGCTGGTGAGATTGCAGTGGAATGATATTTTATTTTCAAGTAACTACAGCTGTTAGTGAAAAAGAGTACTGTCCTTATGTCCTACTATATGAGGTTGGGTTTTCAACAGGTCTGTCATAGTGATGACAGGGTATAGAGCCTTACATATATCAAAACAGAGTACTGCAGAGAATAATAGTGCAGCGTATTGCTTTTTCCTTTCTTATCACAGGTGACTAGGGGAGGTTGGTCTCTGTCCCCTACACAACCTTATGTCGGTGTCTCCTCAAACTCTGATGATGATGGTGGCCACAGTGTGGCACAAGTGGGGGTTTCAGGAGCTGAATCTGTCCCAGAGGTTGACATCCTTCTTCTGCCCTCATTTATACAGCACACAGTCAATATGCCCACACATACCCTGTCCCCAGTAGCCACAGATATTGGACAGTCAGAGGGTGGGAACATTGAACAGGAAAGCGTAGCGTCACAGTGAGTGCAGACACTGGCCATAGCCAGAAAGCTAAAGAGGTCACACACAGGTGGATTGACAGGGATGCTTGTAGGAGGCCTGCTGTCCATCCACCACCTGTTGCAGGTGTCACATCACAGGTCAAACTGTGCATGTTTTGGGGCGTCATGGAGGTACAGGCATGTTCTGAATGGAACACCAGATGTATGCTTAGGGTTATGGATGCAGCACAGTCTGACATTAGTGACTGCCTCCACCAAATTGGAGATACCCTGGATCAGTTCACTGATGCAGTGGACAGAAGGTGGGCTGAGACAGTGTCTGTCTTAGACCGCACATTGTGCTGGAATGTGTGGCTGCAGTTAAGCATCAGACTCATGGACATAGGTCAGCAGCCCCATCTGCTTAGACTCCATGTGGCCATGTACAATCACGCTCCTGTAGTGGTAGTACATCCAGTGCTACAGAGGGGAGTGTGCTGTCCACACCATAATGTGACAGGTCATGGGCTCATGGTCCTGGACATTCCCATGGGGGACAAAGTACCAGCAGACAGCAGTCACCGTCGGGTGCTAGCACCACTTCTACCTTGGGCATGGAGATGCCAGTGCAACTCCTGGCAGAGCCAGTTCCTGTGTTCGGGGCCAGAGACAATGAACTGTTGTACTATCCAAGGCTGTCCAACATACACACATGTAGGGTTAGCAATGAGTTTGACTGTGTACACACATACACTTAGACACCACTGTCAAATGCAGGTCACCTATAGACACACACGGTACATGTCCATGGTCCATCCTACTTACCTTCCTGAGTCACACACATGCTGTCAACCGTGTGTGTCAGCCTAGGCCACTGCACCCCTACACAACACCCTGTGCAAGTGATGATACCTGTGCCACATCCTTGTCATCCTCACTGTCAATGTAGGGAAATGAAGCTTTGTGTCTGATGCATGGAGTGACTATACTACCTAACATGTACTTGTGTAATGCAGTGTTGTTTTGCCATGCCACTTGTAGTGGTTAATGACAGATACTGTATTCTGGCATTTGTCATGAGTACACTACACACTTTTGTGTACCTTATGTTGTATGATGTTGTAATGGCTGTATAGTTACATAATGACAGGTGTGTCACAGACCTGTTTATATTTCTGTTTCAGGAGTCTGATGGGATAACCTATGGATACATAGCAGCAATAAAGCAGCACAGAATGGCATGTCTGCACAGCAGAAATATGTCTTCAGAAAGGTACAGCATTATTAGTGCATGGCTCCATAGGTTCATATGTGTATAACAGGCTAAGAAGGACAATGGTAGTATTCAATGTACTCATGCATCTCTAATTGGTGAACAGGTCTGCTACCCTTGATAAGTGTCACCAGGGTTTTGGGAACTCACACATCTACAAGTTGTGGTGATGGAGATGACCCATCTATAAATATCCTGTGTCCAGTACAGACAGTTGCCCCACACCAGTTATGATTGTTGTGTTCTGCATCACATTTTGTAACCTGCACTTGATGTGAGTCACAGCAGATGTGTCCTTCACATGCATGAGGGCCTGTTTCATGTAGGGTGCACTATCTGTGTTACATACCTGTCTCTGCAGCATGTACTATGTATGCCATAGTGATATTGTAGGTATGTAAAACAGGTAAGATGTGAGAAGTGTTAGTCCTGTCATGGACATGTGGGAGGTACATAGTGGGCTCTGACATCTCCCTGTATGGACCCATACACATCCCCTCCAAAGCATTTAGGAGACAGACTACACATCTATGGTCATGACACGGACCCCATAGAACATGTTATCCACACTGTATATTGATGTACCATGGAACCTGTGTGGCTGCTACAATTGTACGATATGCTTGTGTAGTGAGATAGACACATTGATAGGTGTGATGACTGTCACATTCAATATAGCAGTGACAGTCTGGGATTTACATCTCAAACCTGTGGTATAGGTTGTATAACACCGAATGCATCTCCACATCTTACCAACTAGTGAAAGTCAAAGGCTATATTACTCTCTGTGTCCATAACTCCTTGTGTAATGGCTCAACTGTGTGCAGTGTGCAGACACTACAATACTTTGCAGGGGTGGATGATTTCCCACAGGATAGTGTTCTGCAGTCATTGGCAGTTAGTCTTTGTTAGTGGCTCAGAGAACAACTGACCATGCCTTAGACCATCCTAAATAACTGTTGGTCCTGTGTGGGATTCTGTGGCAGGTCCCAATATGCAATCACCTGCTAATGTACTCAGTCAGAGGTCACTGACAGTGGCTGTGACTGCAGAGAGGGAATAGGTAGATGGGATATGCCAATAATGGAAGATGGTGTACTCCACTGTGACTGGCGTCATTGCAGCATAAGTCTCCCAATGCTATCTTCCCAAAGTATGACTGTCAGACACTTGCCTATCCACCAGCTGACATAACACTCTGTACATGACATACACAGTTTCCAGCAAGACCTGCTGGCCTAATATTTTTTATACACCTTGTTAGGCCAGGGTTGATAGAGTGAGAAATATATCCAACATCCACTGCATAGTGCAACAGTCAATGGACTCCTCTGGTTACAGTCATTAGGCATGATCTGGCCTTGAGCAAAAGTAACAGTGTTTGGTCCATTGTCAGTAAATGTATGACAGTCTTAGTGCTCATATCTATGCTAAATTCTATCATGTGTATCAGGTGACATGACTCAGAGATCTGGGGACACTGCTTGGCACTACATGTTAATTGTTGTCTGTGCAAGTAAGTATTGCAGTTACTTCCAGCATGTTGCAAGAAGAGAGTCATGCAAGGTGTCTGATCAGACCACAGCCATACATTTCAGGGAATTGTAATATGCACATACTGTGTTGTTTACTCGTGTTGTGGCTTACTTGCCCAAAAGATGGTCCAGGTCCTTACCTACAATGCCCTGCAACAATGCTATGACATCTCCCATGGGGAACCAACATATTGCATCATGTGTTTACCACTATGGGTGACCAGTACAACCCCCCCCCCCATATGAGGTCCTCCCTGGTGGAATATAACCATAGATCAGTCTCCTTAAAACTACAGGCTCATACCCCCGCTTGCAGATAATACAGACACATATGTCAAAAAAAGCCATTTATTACCCCCTGTGAGATGGTTGACATAGCTTGACTGCGCCTCCCCCTTCAGATGGGACAGGCAAGTGTGCAGAGCTATACACCCATGCATTATGTTAGCAGCATTACAACTGCATGTACGTGACAGGAGGGACACAGGCTCATCATACTGGTGGACAACTGCCATTAGCAAACTGTACAATAACAGGCGGACAGTGCTCTGTGACAGTTGGGGTGAGTGTACCCCCCTAACATGGAGGTACTACCTCTTCAGCTAACATAATGCTGCCGTGATGTTGAGTAGACACAGTAAGTGACAAAAGTAGCCACCTACACAAAGCAGAACCAGAATGCACAGTGTAGTTACATGTGTGACCTCAAAGGATGCACCCAGATTGTCATTGACCTCATACATCATGATGCCACATATGATGGGTCTGTACTCATAGCTAACCTGTACTCCCACACTGTGTGCATCAACTACACTCCCTTGTCCCCACCACATGCGACACATAACATTCCTACAACCTGTCCCATAATGTCCATATTCACAGAGCAGTTTGTAACTGGACTCTCATTGGCAGATACACAGCATACATTGCAGATGCTAACATTCCAGGCTGCATCCCACATATGATCTGACAAGGATTACTAACACCATTGGGAAACCCTTGCAATTATACTGACACTACTGGCTGCACACCAGCTGAGTGAACAACGGCAACTGTTATACCCTTGCACATAGATGGTGCATCCACTGGCCAACATAACTGTGCACCTCTTTGTCTAAGTATCCATATCTGTATGCCTGTAGGGGAACTAATCATGGAGCTGAGCAGCACAAATATATGTGTTCTACACATAGTTGACTGTACACAGTTTGGATGTGTGACAGGGTGAGCAAGGTGACCAAGGACCTGGGTGAGGGAACATCAGGACATACAACTCCCTAGATAAGTCAAGCTGTCTGAGTACATCCCCTGCTCAGGCAACATTTACAAATTACCCACTTAGGTATACACAAGACTGTCATTATAGGGGTCATTAAATGGCCCACTGCTGGCACCCATAAGCAACATAAGGACATCTGCCTCCAATAGCTGATCTGTAAGCAGCAGTGCTCAACAGGATGCAGTCCTTGGTCCTCTACTGCTTGGAATCCAGACAATCACAATACACGCAACTACTAACTGACTGCGACTAACAATTTTGGCTGATGCCTGCACAGCACTCATAGAGTCTCTGTAGTATGTCACTATCCTGCAAGAGGATATTGCAAACACATGCCTGTCAACATAGTAATGGCCATAAATTCCAAGCAAGTATATATGTAGTATCATTTCCAGCAGTTAGACCTATGTACCTAGTAAGTAGCACATCAGTTGCAACATGTGATGTACAAACTTAGGGGTGAAAGAACTGGACACACAAACCTGGCCACACAGGTTTACACCTAATGTGCCTCAGATCACCATGTCTCTACAGTGGTATGGCAGGAATCATATGGCATAGCTGAGACCACAATTATCAGTAAGTGACGTACCCATAACCTCTACATACTCTTCCCACAGCATGCCAATATCTGAGTGCAATGACCATTTGTTGACGTACCTATCCAAGCAGTACTGGCAACTGCACACAATAGTATAGTCCCTCACAAGGACACTTCATGTCTTCAGTGTTTGTTCATTGGGGATCATATGCAATGATTGTCATTGTCACCTGTGGCATATAGACTACTCAGAGGTGATCTGTCCCTTGCATACAGGGCAATGTGTGACCCTGCATGAGTGCATATGCTGCCTATCTGTAGGAAGCATAGTAGATGGATTACTCACTGTAAGGACATTAACCTAGTATGTGATGTTAGTACAACATGCTTGTGGGAGAGATTTGTCTAGCAAACGTAAACACAACCTTGGAACAGAACTCTGTCTAATGGCACACAGAGCACCTCAGTGTACCTCAGCACATGCCACCAGTATGATTGGCTGGGCAGCCATCATCTCAACACAGGGCATCTGTCTGTGTCCCTCTTGGACTGGGGCAATATGTGCTGATCCTGTAACTACAGTTATAAAGATGTCTATGATTGTGAGGGCTGTATGGCCATTATGCTAGTGAAATTCAAACATCTTATGGTTCCATAAAATGATGTAAAATGCTCTAACAGGCTCATACACAAACATGGCTACATTGCAGCTAGCACCACTTCCAATTACTGCTTACAGGACATGCCAAGGCACACATGTAGTGCAAGTTGGCTGTATATAGATGAGAACACTTACCTATGTAATGGTACACACTACAGATTACAGTACGTGTTGCACACAACACAACTCATGTCTCCAGTACTATCAGTTTAGGACATATTATGCTTGATGACATAAGCAGGCCTTGTTGTAGTCCATCCTTTGGGGGAGGGGGCACATCACCCACTACAACTAAAACACTTCAAAACTCTACCTATTTCTAAGTTACCAAGGTTATCATATTTATGCCATATAGAGATATACACATGCATCATTTGGGCTGCCTATCTAGTCTTAGATACTATAGATCATGATATTTATCACACGTGCCACGGCTTAAGTCTGATACTGCACTTTCAGCTTGTATCCTTAAGGTGGATGACATCATCAGGCCTTGTAGAAAAAGGCAGTTTGGAAGCCAGCAGCAAGTTACAGGGCCAAAAAATGCAAAACCATTGCGGGTGGATAGTCCATGTGGGCATGTCCATTGTTTTGCAGGGGGATACACACACACAAAGTGGTCTGGAGTGAGATTAGAACTCTGAGCTATCTGGTCTTCTACACTATACAATACAGTACTTATCACACGCACCATAGGTTAAGTCTGTTGCTCATGTGATTCCACAAACTAGGCTTGTGTTGAACAGCATCTGTGGCCTGCAGAGTGATACTGCTTCATACTGTTATCTGCTTCTAGTATCCTAGAAGTGAGATAACTGTTATAATCCTAGCTATGTCTGTACAGTTATCAGTACGGCTATATGTGGCTGCTTGCAGTTAGATAGCAAATCTGTGGGTAGGAACAATGTGTCTTGTCCATACGTGCTTTGAGAACATTATGCGTTATACCACCTGCTCACCTGTGTCTAGGTGGTGACACCCAGCAGGCACAGGGGTCTGTAGGTAAGTGGATTATGTACTGTTGCACTCTTAGTTTGGATCCTTTGAGCAACTATATGGATGTGTGATAGTGCAGATTTACTCACCATTATTAGCGTATGTAGGGCAATATAGACATCCACACACATATTTTTGTATATAACAGAGATGTATATATAGATTTAGCTATGTATCTATATAATATGTATATGTATTATGTAGATATATGGGGTGGGTCTATGTATCATTTTAATATATATGGCTATATATATCAGTATATATCTATTTGACACTACATACCAATAGCTATACTATGTATGTGAGAGAGAGATAGTGACAGACGTATATGTATGCATATATGTCTGTATGTATAGACATATTTATACAAAGTAGGTCATTTTGATGAAGGAGCAACAGAATTTGCGCTCATTTAACTAAGTGTATGGGCATGCCCAGTGGGACTGTCAGTATGTCTAAACTGCTTCAGAATACACCTACCTGTACTCCATTCCGGGATTTTGTGTGTTACAAACATCAACATCTACCCCTGTTTCTGCAGTACTGCACTTCATTCAAAATGTCCATGGCATTCCCCAGCTGTCTGCTGTACATAATATGTGACTTAGGTTCATACTGTTACACCACACACAGACAGACAGTTGCATACCTCTCAACTGTACAGATTTTCTCAGAATATTCAGATTTTTGCCTCATATTTTTGGTCTGTTCCTCATACATTTGTGGTTTTCTGGTAAATTATTGAATACTGAAGTCAGTAACATACTAAATAAAGACAAACATTTCAGTTTCAGACTTTATATCCTTCAGAAAATATGTAATTATGCAAAACCTTTTATTCTAGCAACTTTCTAGGTTTATAGGAACAATATTTAAATTCTATCCCTATTTTGGGCCTTTGTCCCCCCAATTCTTTCTGGCTTTGTCCAAATTTCTTACACAAAGAGGTTGAGAGGTTTGACTGTGAAAACGCCAACATAATAATATCTCAGATGTGACTACTTCCAGATTAGAACCATCAACACTATCACCCATGGTAACTTCCCTAGCCTACTGAGCCACACAGGTGCCAGACAGAGAGGAGTCATTCATCACACAATCAACAGCATAATATGTATGTTATTATTCCTGCATTACATGAGGCATACAATGTGTGATCAGGATCTGTGTTACAGCCCTGAGATTGCCTGGTCTGCTGATATACCATTGCTGACTTACTGTTAAAGCAGTTATATGGGAACACTGCTGTGTTGGGGGTGGGGGAACGACAGCACATGATCTGCTGGGATAGACAGCAGTCCAAATATCATGTGACCCCACTGTCTCACATCTCTCTTGACTGATGTAGTGAATATTCCAACCATGAGGCCTAGTGATTATTAGGGAACACATACGAATGGGCTGGGTATCTGTAATCTCATGTGGATGTTACTTCTGTCCACATAGCCCACTATATTTCCTTGCATAACTGCAGCAGATCCATAATCCTTACAAGTAGTTTGTAGGTTAGAGACTTACCTTGTGAATGCAGCAGTTGAAAGAACTGTAGTTCAAGACTGACTCTGTGTGATGTAAGCAGTACACAGCCAATACCTGAATAGGTACAGGTTGTGTGGATTGCCTGGTATCAAAAATTTTACTATATGCATGTGAGAAGGAGTAAGGTGTCAGTCCCTAAAGTCCTAGGTTGTCAGTGAATGTGTTATGAGTTGCCTCTTAGTCAAAGCCAGTGTGTACTGGGCACTCCTATGTCTGCCTACAGGGATGTCATCTGGGGGTTCCTCCTCCGAGTCCTCTTGTGAGTGTGGCTGTGGTGACCTATGCACTGTTGGGTGGCTGTGTATCCCTTCCCTTTGCTGATCCTGCTGCAGGTGTTTCCGCAGGATCATATTGTGTAGCAAGGCACATACTGTGAATATCTGTGCACATGTGGCTAGGGTATACTGCAGGGCTCCTTCAGATATATTGAGGCACTGGAACAGAAGCCCAAACACGCACTCTATGATGTTCCTAGTTTGTGCGTGTGCCCCATTAATGCATTTTTCCATGGGTGTTTGTTCATTTCTGATGGGAGTCATCATCCACGGTTCCAGTTTGTAGCCAGCATCCACCAGTAAATTGGCATGTGGGATATTCCCCATAGCAAACATCTGCTACAGCTGTGATGCATGCCAGATATGGAAATCGTGATAACCACATGGGCTGCCAGCACACATAATCATGATAATCCCCTGGGCATTGCACATGATCTGGCAGTTGGAGTTGTACCCCTTGTGGTTGACGTAGATTCTACCCTACTTGCCGGGTGGTGTCTTGATGTGTATATGACTGCATTCTGTGGCACCCAGTACCTCAGGATAGTGTGCCACATGGTAGAAGTGTTCCATATTGCTGGTTCTCACCTCAGGGGTGACATGTGGTAGCATGGTATCTAGGAACTGGTGGAGTAGCCTGGATGCTGATGCGCGTCAGACCCCCATCGTGTCCCCATTTGGTCTTTGGAAAGTACCTGTAGTTAGTATTTTAAGGCTACACATATCTTTGTTTCCACAGGAATGGGTTCCCCTCTGTTGGCTCTGGGTCGGAGTTGAGGGCGGCCGAGCTCAGTAAGTTCTTGTGGTATGTCCCTGTCCAGCATGTAGTGCTCTACAATCTCCAGCTCATGTAGCTCCTAGAAGGTTACCCTGGGCCTGAACACTCTTCTCCTTCTCTGTCTAGGCCTATTGTTAGCAGCAGCAGCAATGACCTCAGCATCTAGCACATACCGATGTAGCAGACCTGCAAAAGCCCCTAGCATTCTCTCAGTTAAAATTCCCAAGTATGTACTCCAATGGTGCAGAGTATGGGGGAAAAATCAGATTGTAGAGTGTATGCATACTTTATAGTGCTCTGCTGTAGGTACTGACTGTGTGATTGGCTACCTATGATGCATTACACCTGCCTAGTATATTATTTATATACTTTAATGGCCCTAGTTTAAGTTAAACAGGGATTAAGACTGATTATTATGCCATTGGCCTTTTAGACAAACTTAGCACTGTGGCCCACCATGCAAATACACACCCCATAGGTAAACAAAGCTAAGAAGTTAGTGCACAGACCCCTGCAAGGCTACACAGGCACAGCTAAGCTGAAATAAGCTTAGAAAGGATATGCAGACACAATAACCCCTTTATGCTATTCAGTACCTCCACATCATTTGCATAGAGTTCCGTGCTCACAGCTTAGAAACTACATGCTTCATAGCCCTACCACATTAGCAATAGAACCAATGAATCATTGTAGATATCTCCACACAGGGTCCTGTAATACATTTCTGTCACATAATATTAATTTTGTTTTTTCCAATTTTTTTTTAAATAAAGCATGTTATTGCACTTCAGAGTGCCATGCAAACATGCCCAGATTATTAAAAAAACATTAATTTAACTTATTTCCTTTAATTTTTTAGACACACGGAGGATAGTTTCACTCATATCTGTATGTGATGTGCCATTTCTGTCCATCTATCTAAATTTTTACAGCCCTTTCCTATCTGCTTGCTTTATTGCTCTACCTGCCTCATTTGCATGATACTCACCTGCTTATGAGGTGAACTGCATACCACGGAGGTTCCTGTGTTGACATGTGCATGTGCGTTGCCCAGCAGTGCCTGCTGAATCTAAAACCTGCTTACCTTCGTGTAAGCAGCCCGGCGCAATGCCTACATGGTAAAAAAGACAGTGTAGGCTTTATTAAATTCTCCCTTAGATTTCATTTCTTTATTTTCTACAAAAATATAACATGTATAAAGTTAATATAAAATTTATATTAATGTTTTAATTTGATATGATTTTAGTTATCATGAATGTTTTAAGTTTCATTATATTAAGGCTATTTTCAGCTTTGCTAGAAAGTAGCATTTTTAACTTATTAAAATAGTATGCTTCAGATAAAGTAAAAGAAATACCTTGTTCTTATAAATTTAACAACTTATGAAACCCATATCTGATATAACAAAAGAAGGTTAAATGTATTGTTATATGGAAAAGTGAATAACCAATTTCAGAATAGCTCAAATTTAAAGATGTATCTAAAATCACTTTTTTGCTTGTATTATTTCAACAAAAATAGCACATATATGAGAGTAATTATTTCAGTAAATCCTTTTCAAATTATTAATAAGAAAGCTGACAATTACAAATCTAGAAAACAATGCAAGTATATATAACATATTTTCCTGTACTGCTGACTGTAAAACATTATGGTTTAATTAAAATTAAATAATACAGGGTAATAGCAACATGGCTAATTATTTCTTAAAGTTGTAACAGATTTTAGTTAATGTAACAACTGATTTCATGCTATGCATGTTGTTATTCTCTCCCTCTAAAACAAATACGTAATGTTTCAGATCAGTAGCAGATCGTTCACTGTATATGATATATATATATATATATATATATATAGGTTCATAGGTTCATAGGTGTCTACTAGGGTAATGGCCCTGGAGCCTTTGCAAGCCTAGCCCATAGGATTATCCTGGCATCATGCCACCCGACCTTAGTTCCCAGTGCCTCTGTCGAGTAGAGCCACTGGAGTGATCCCCTGGGTGAAATTTCCATTTCCCATCCACTGATCAAGATTTCTCTTGAAGAGGGCCAGTGAGGTGCTCTAGTTGACATGTATGGGAAGTCTGTTCCATAGCATGGGCAGTCTCTGGGTTATGAACCTGTCCCTCCAGCTTGTTCTGTTGATTGTGGTAATGAGGTTGAAGTCTCTGGAGTGTGTAGTGTGGAGGGATTGGGATTTCTTTAGATGTAGGATTTCTAACAGACCTGGATCAAACATGGCTTTGTAAGTCAAGCAGAGATTGCCTCTAAGTAGATGATATGAGACAGAGAATAGTTGGAGTTTTTTGAGTCTGTCCATATAGGGCAAGTATTTAAGGCCTAGGATCCACTTTGTGAGGTACTTTTGTGGCCTCTCCAGTTGTTGCAGGTGTGTAGTGAGGTACGTGCCAAATGTGGCATTATACTCAATGACTGGCCTAATGAGGGAAGAGTAGAGAGAGAGAATGGCATCTCTCTCCCTCTCTCTATAAAGATATATATATATATATATATATATATATATATATATATATATATATTTTTTTTATTTACATATATATATATTTACACACACATATATATATATATATATATATATATACACACACACACAAAATCTTTTTTCTTTTCCTTTTTGAATCATTATCATGGTAAATATTATTTAATATCTTTTCTTTACTTACATCTCATGTATCCTTGTCAAGGACTAACCAGCCTATATTAATGCAGTTCTTTTTTAACAGTTCAAACTGCCATTACAGAAATTTTTTTTTTCTTGGCTTTTCTCATTCTTAAATTTCAAACATACATGACGATAGCCAACTGAGCTATATTATACAGTCTTACTAAACAAGCAGAGCACACGAAGCTGGTAAATGAATTAGTAATATAACATTCTTGTCATACGATACCATCATTCAGTGATCTATCCAATATATACTGAGTTAATGGATAGGAACACATTAACATAAACTATTATATGAGATAAGATATATTAAGTACAGCAATGATTTTTTTATAGTAATAACCTTATTTTAACAGATAAGAAATATATATATATATATATATATATATATATATATATATATATGTGTGTGTGTGTGTGTGTGTGTATACATTTAGTAACTTTTTAGTATATAGATATCAGGTTAATACCAGCTCCTTTATAGAGTGATGGAGAATCAGGATGAGTAAAGGAAGAGATGGTGGCACCATTTCTAAGGTAGACAAAAGCCTTTTTTTTAACTATAAGATGATTTAGGTTATGGGTAGAAGCACTAGTATATATTTAGGATGTTACATCGATAATGAATCAAATTACATACATGTATACAAAAAAAAAACTTCATATGAAGTAAAACCTGTGTGACTTCTTCTAATAAGTAAAGGTACATAACTGTGGTGTAGCAATCCTTCTAAAAATTACCTTAAAGAACATCCTTGGATAATAATAAGTGTAGCTTACTTTTCTCAGTGTGTTTAAATGGTATACATATTTGAGTTAGTCAGAATTTATTTCAAAATTAAAAAGGAGCGGTCACCATTCAAAATGAAGAGATTGCTTCAACAGAATGCTCCGTGCTTATAGACATTCTTATTAACTAAATTTAACAGAATGTGTAGAGAAACTCTCTACACTCCAGTTCTTGCAGTGAATGCAGGAAATGATTTTACTACAGATTATTTGAGAAAAATATAGTTACAACTTATAAGGAAGAGAATTAATAAATTAGCATATATAGTTGTTTCATTAATATTATATAATCACATATATATACATCTATACATAGGACCGGATTCACAAAGGCTTGCACGGAGTCTAAGAGTAGAGTAAGACTCCATGCAGCCAACATGTCTGCCGAGGGATCCAGGGACAGCCGGCAGGGGCATGCAAGAGAACTTCTAAAACGACTCTTACATGAACAGGGTTAGGTTATGCAAATTACCCCATTTGCTGCAGAAAGCTATGCAAATGAGGTAAATTTGCGATCCAGGAAACCCTAACCTGTCCGAGTAAGAGTAGTGTTATTTGCAGAAATGTTCTCAGTTGTCAACTGAGTACCGTTCTGCAAATAGCAAAACAGAGCCGTGACAGCTCCAAATAAAGGATGCATCCAGTTGAGGAAGCATGCCAATGGCCAAATACATGGCCATTGGCATTTTTTCCCGTTGCAAAATAAAAAAAAACATTTTTTTACCTCAATCTCCGATGTTTAAGCGTAGTGCAGCGCCGCGCAAACATGCTGAGCTCTAAAAATCAGAAAACCAAAAAATAAAAGGCACAAATAGGGAATTTATTCAAAATATTAATCTGCCATGCAAGTGAATGGCAGGCTGAAGACAACATGGCTACTGAGTAGAGGTTGCTAAGGGGGGAAGCTCAGTCTGAGAGATGTAACTAAGCATTAGTAGGCAATCCTAAGCAAATGAGGATAAGGATAGTGAATCCCAATATTCCCTGCTATGTGAACCATGTCCCTAGAGTGTAAGAGTAGAAAAAGGGGAGTAACAGAGTAGGAGATGGGTGACATCATGAGGGGGTATGTATGAAAAAGACTGTAAGCTTATTGGAGCAGAGTGGCATGTGGTTGCTGTGAGTTACTCAGGACTAAAAGAGGTGTGTCTACAGTTGTCTAAACTGAAATCAAGAAACTGAAGGTGTACGCCATGGCTATCACTAAAGTTTCTTGCAAAGCTGCTTACACTGTGTGCACGCGTGTGCGCGCATGTAAACCCATCTAAGCCTGTGTGCATGGGTGTGCTCCCGTGTAAGCCTGTGCAAGGCCGTCTAAGCTAGTATACATGAATGTGCACCTGCCTTAGCCTGTGTAAGCCTGTGTGTGTGCGTGTCAGCGTGTTTGCACTTGTTTGCGTGGCGCTGCCCTCTGTGGAAACACAAATGGGAAAAGGAAGGAAAGGCAGTAGTAGGAAGTTAACCAAGGAGAACTAGCATTGCTGCCAGGTGAAATCAATCAGAATCAGCCAATTACACAGGTAGTACACTAGCCCAGCCCAGCCCAGCACCTAAAACTCTTCAAACAACATTCCCTCATGTTTTTCTCAGAAACACTGCAACACTGCAGTCAACAAAGAGAAGTGAAAACTTAAAAAGCTTAAACTGAGACCTAAAAATGTTAGGGGCTGCCATTGATGTTATAAGGCAACATGTGCAAGATGCTGAGGGTGGTGCCACTGCAAATGCTGCTGAGCAACCCACAGTGAGGAGACAGAGAAGAGTGTACAGGCCCAGGGTAACCTACCAAGGGCTACATGAGCTGGAGATAGTGGAGCGCTATAGAGTGGACAGAGAGCTCCTGCAGCAAATTGTTGAGCTGTGCAGGCCACGCCTCATACACAGAACCAACAGAGGGGAACCCATCCGAGTCGAAACCAAGGTATGTGTTCGCCTAAGAATACTAGCAACAGGTACCTTCCAGAGACCAACTGGTGATATGCTGGGGATTTCACAGGCATCAGCATCAAGGGTACTGCACCAGTTCCTGAATGCCATGTCAGCACATGTCGGTGATCATGTATATTTCCCCAATTCCCATGAGGTATTGGCCAGCAATATGCATCTCTTCCAGCAAATAGCGGAATACCCTTAGGTAGTGGGTGCAACTGACTGCATGCACATACACATCAAAGCACCAGCTGGTGAGCGGGGTAGGGCCTACATCAACCACAAGGGCTTCCACTCTATCAACTGCCAGGTCGTGTGTGATGCCCAGGGCATAATACTGAATGTGTGTGCTGGCTGCCCTGGGAGCTACCACGATTCCCATATCTGGCATCTGTTGCAGCTGTACCAGACATTTGCAAATGAGGACATCCCTGACGTTCACCTAGTGGGGGATGCTGGATAAGCACTGGAGCCGTGGCTGATGACACCCATCAGAAATGCACACACACCTGAACAAGAACTCCATAATCAGGCACACGCACAAAAATGAAATGTAATCGAGCATGTGTTTGGGATGCTCAAGTCACGGTTCCGGTGCCTGGACACATCTGGTGGAGCCTTGCAGTACTCACCAACTACATGTACCCAAATTGTCATGGTATGTGCCATGCTACAGAATCTGATCCTGCGAAAACAGCTGCAGCAGGAACAGCATGGGGCAGGGCCAAACAGCCCTCCACCATTGCCAAGGCCTGCACAGGCACAGCGTGACTCAGAGGAGGAACAACCTGAGCCTACCCCAGTAGGCAGAAGGAGGCGTGCCCAGTATGCCTTGTCCTTGGCAAAGAGGCAACGCATAGCACATACACTGGCTCAGTAGGAACCCTGGAAATGATACCTCTCACTGACTCGCACATAAAATAAAAGGGATGCCCAACTTGACACTACCTGTTTCCAAACATGTATAGGGAGTGTAGTATGTACATCCAACATAGGCAGCCCTGCAGCACCACCTGAGGCATGATTGCCATGTTTTACGCAATATAAAGCAGTGCTAAGCAGCTTTTACCAATATGTAGTATATGTAAACAAAATTGCTCGTGCAATGTTGGCCAAGGTCGGCCAAAGCTGAGCAAAGTCAGTTAAACATGCTCATATCTGCTTTACTGTACCTTAAGCAATCTGGTCTGGCCAGCATGAAAATAAAAAGCAGTGACAGGTCTTGAACTCAGGATACTGTGCACTATAATCACAGTACTGAACCACTAAGCCATGATAGCATTACAGTGGTGCAGACACAGCAGGACAATTGTACACTAATGCAAACACAAAGCAATGCTGTATCATGCCCCTAATGAGGCAAATGGGTAACCTCACCCACATGCCTATGCAGACAGAGAACATCAGGCCAGGCGTTGTGATGTGGGTTATGTAGGCTATGAAGTCGCAAGCTAATATATGTGGCAATGGGCACTAAGACCTGTAGTATACTAGTATGCCTCAAGCCTATATGATAGGTAACAGTACAGACTGTAATGGTGTCCTGTACATAGCAGTGCAGGCACAGCGAATGTATATAAGTGTCAGATGAAGCCCACATCCTATGTGCACCCACAGTAACAATCCGGTGTACCCACGGTTAGAAATGTACAAAGAATAGCTGTCCCCCCTGTATGTAGAAATGTGATAGGTCTGTGCAAAGTGTCTCATGGAAGCCCTGCAGGCACAGCATGATCCCTGTTGATCTATGACACAAAGGTGAGCCCTGCTGTAAAAATACACCTTGATTTACCATACACATATGGTATAAATGTGTATACTGTGCGTGCTCACACACTCCAACAAATGTAGTGGATTTCAGTCTGCATCACACTGAAAGGTCATACTGGGCATTCTCACACACTTAAACAAATGAAGCAAATGTCAGGCAGGAAGATACTGAAAGGTCATACTGGGCATGCTCACACACTTAGGCTAAATATAGATGTGATGATAAGGGATCTATGGACAAACGTGTATAGTCATCTCTACTTCCAGAAACACATTCACAAAGTGGTCTGAAAATCCTGCTATGTGTACACACAAACTGCCAAGGTCTGTGCATGTAGGTCAAAGGAGGTTGCCACTACTCAGCAGTCATCAGACCTGTCAGAGACTACCACAACACACTTGCGAGGAATCTGACTAGGCACGTTCATCAACTAGAAAGAACAATTAAGAACCTTAACAAGAGGATTACTGGCCTCAAATAGTTGCCCCATGCAACAAGAATGAATGTAACCCAAGCTGTACTCAGTGGCATACTGTGTACGCAGCAGATCTTTGCCCAACAGACAGGTCCACGTCATGGTTACACTCAGATCTTTTCTGAGTTACAGCTCAATGGCAGTAAATGTACAGAGCCAACTGATATTGGCAACATCCTGGCAGATAGGATCAGTGTTAACTTTACTCCCCTCTCACCCATGAAAAAGCGCATGTCTATAATGGAAGACTGCAAAGTTGCTGTCATCACGGCTGCACAGGTAAAAAATACTCTCTGAAGTCAGTATCACAGCAGCCATGGGACTAGATAACTTCCCAGGCTGTGTAGTATCTACTTCCCTGAAGTAAACATTAACATGGAGGTTCTGTGGCTACTGACATTTCCAGAGGACTGCAAACTAGGAGCCATCATTGTACATGCTAAAGATGTGGACATCCTACCAAAGGGCCTCACTGAGACAGATGGCTGTTGTCCAAGCCAGGGGCTGTAGCTCAATGCCAAAAGGTGCATTATCATCACCTTTGTTAAAATCTCTGTAGCCAAGAACTACAACATAGGTGGTAGTATACCTCACACTTTAAGTGTGACAAGAGACCCTGGGCCATGGGTGGACAGTGGAAACAAATGTGATAAGCACATTCCCACAGTAGTCAGGAAACCCTCTTATGTGGCACACCTCATCACAAAATGTGTCTCATGCAGAATAAAAGAGGACATTGTTCCCGTCTACTCACCACTCACTAGAACTATAAAAGAGTACAATGCCACTATTGCTATGTACCTCACAAGACAACTACAACAACTGGAAAGCCAGCAGCAATACCTCACAAAGATCATTATTGGCCTGAAATACATGCCATACACAGACCATCGCAAAATGCTCCATCTGTGCTCCCTTGCATATCGCCTACTCATAGGTGTTCACTGCGTAACATCCAAAGCTATGTCAAACATGCAGCTGTTGGATATGATCCACATAAAACACTCACAATTACCCTGACCTTAGGACCCAAGACCACGAGTGAAATACAAAAGGAAGTGGTGTAGCCATTTACCTTATGGATATCCACACCTCCAGGTTACTGCCACAGCATGAGGCTTTGGAGACCATGCAAGTGCAACTAACATTGGGCAAAGCTGCCCATCAGATTGTAGCCTGTTACAGATCATGTACCTTGTCTCAGGAACCTCACTCAGTATTCTGGAGAACAATGCCAAATATAAAGGTCATGTCAAACACCATTATATGAGGAGATTACAACTACCCAAACAATGAGTGGGTGAATTACTCGTATACAATGTCCTTTGCCCAATGTGTCCTAGAGTTAAGAAACTCTAACACCCTGGAACAGCTGGTCAGCATGCCCACTAGAGGTGACAACATACTGGACATGATCATCACCAACATGGGGTACCAGTGTTCCACAACAGAGATAAACCCCTCACTGGTAATATCAGATCATTAAGTAATCACACTGGACATCCACATCCCGATCCCACACCCAGTTAATGAAACCACTGTAAAGACATTTTCAAAAGCAAACAGCACACTTCCCAAGACCAAAGTGGAAAGTCCCAAAGCCGTCTTGCTATAGCATAATGGTATACAATCTGCCAAGTCATTTACAAGTGCATCCTATGAGCATCTACAGTGATACATGGCTCGAGACATCAAAAATAAAAGCAAAATGCACTCCTCCAAAAATAAGAAAACAATCTGGTGGTTGTTGCCCATAAATAAGCTAGACAACAGAAGGAGGAAACTAACACCTGATACAGCCAACTTCACTAAAGAAAAGGCATCACTGATCATTATTAGGATGAAACAATGATCGCTCATTAAATAATCCAAGCACAGTTTCTAAAGACAAACTGCCAAGGAATGTAAGAATAACAACCACAAAGCCTTCTGTAGCTATATCAGACATGTAGGTGTCAACTTCCAAATATGCTGGCAGCTACTGAAAAAAGTAATGACATACACCAAACCAACTTTCATTGCCCACACCCAGGGGGACAAGTGCAGTGTAAACTCCCTCCCCCATCACCCCAAAAGGGCCTGTGTCTATCACAGAAGGATGCAGAGACACAGATGTCACAGACATGCATGTAAAGACAGCTCTCACCAAAGCTAAGAACATAGCATCAATGTGACTGTAAGTTGTCCCAGGCTGCGTCTTACACTAGGCCCACAAGGAACTACACCCTCACCTACATTCACTGTCCAGACTCAAGCGTATCACAGGCTATGTACCCAAAGAATGGCATACACCAACAGTCATCCAGCTCCACAAAGGGTGTGCCAAAACAGAACCTGGAAACCATTGCCGAACATGTGTACTCAGCCTGGTCTACAGAGCTATTGAGCAAATCATCATGGAACCCATACACTGAGACATTGGAGATCTCCAGACACTGGACTCTACAAACTTCACCTTGTTAAAGGCATAGCCTGGCTCCCAAACCTAGTTGACTTATTTAAAACAGTTACCATGAACATAGATGGAGGTGAAAGTAGTCCACACAGTCCACCTGGACCTCACTAAGGGTTTACCACACCATTCCCCACTCCGTCATCATGGACAAGTGTACCAGCTTGAACATAAGCAGCTATGTCACAGGATGGGTAGCCAAGTGGCTCACAGATCAAACACACATGTTCATAGTTGGGGGTGCCATGTCCAACTCTAAGCCAGTCACACATGGCATCACACAGGTCTTGGTCCTGGGACCCCACCTGTTCAGTCGACACTGCTCAGAGGTACAGGCAAACACGGCAGGTGTAAGGCTGAACAGATTTGCAGATGACTGGAAACTGTGGTCCATAATTGACTGTGCAGCTGACACAGACATCCTCCAGACGTGTCTTACAGAGACAGATACCTGGTGTCAAAACAATGCCCTCAAGCTGAATGGCAAAGAATACATAGTCATCCCCTTTGGGTAATACAAAGTGCACACAAATTGCCACATAGGTGGTAATCCAACATGTACAGAGAACGTAATTATGGCCCTGGGGACACAGGTAGATAGTAAACTCACCTTTGATGATCACATGGCCAAAGTGTTTAGACATTCTTTCAATGTAGGCCAACTAATGTCACCTAATGTAACACACTTTGTATAGTCTGATGATGTCACCATCTTGCAAATATACCTGTGGAAAAGAAACCCCCCCACCCCCCATAATATGTATAGTGCATAATGTTAATGCGTGCTCTTCTAGTATCATGAAGTAGTTAGATAGGGATTTGAATCCTGCACTTGGCAACTGTGTGTGTTCCCCTTGGGAAGGAGCAACCTTTTAGGAGAGTAGTGAAACACCTCAAAAGTGGTAATCTACCATTTGTCAAGTCTGATGATGTCAGTATCCTACAAGTATACCTGTGGAAAATAAGACTTCCCCCTAATCTGTATAGTGTGTCGTGTTAATGTGTACTCCTCTAGTTTCATTAAGTAGTTAGGTAGGGTTTTGAATCCTGCACCGGCCAACTGTGTGTGTTTGTGTGTTTGTGTGTGTTCCCTTTGGGAAGGAACAACCTTTTAGGAGAGTAGTGAAACTCCTCAAAAGTGGTAATCTAACCTTTGTCAAGTCTGATGATGTCAGCATCCTACAGGTATACCTGTGGAAAACACAGCTCCCACTAATCTGTATAGCGTGTCATGTTAATATGTACTCCTCTAGTATCATTAAGTAGTTCGATAGGGATTTGAATCCAACACTGGGCAACTGTGTTTGTGTGTGTTCCCTTTGGGAAGGAACAACCTTTTAAGAGAGTAGTGAAACACCTCAAAACTGGTAATGTAACCTTTGTTAAGTCTGATGATGTCAGCATCCTACAAATATACCTGTGGAAAAATATGCTCCCAGTAATCCGTATAGCACATTGTGTTAATGTGCACTCCTCTAGTATCATGAATTAATTAGGAAGGGGCTTGAATCCTGCACCGGGCAACTGTGTGTGTGTGTGCATTTGCCTTGGGAAAGAACAACCCTCTAGGAGAGTAGTGAAACACCTCAAAAGTGGTAATCTAACCTTTGTCAAGTCTGATGATGTCACCATCCTACAAATATACCTGTGGAAAAGTGAAATGACAGCAATGTGCATAGCACGTCGTGTTAATGCATACTCCTCTAGTATCATGAGGTAGTAGATTGAATCCTGCACTTGGTGAGTGTGTGAGCTGTATGCGTGTGACACTGTTGGTCAATGTGGTGTGAGTTTTGCTTTTACCACTGTATGACATATCAATGTGCATTGCACATGTGAGCTAGCTGTGTGTCAAATACATATCTGTATATGTTACCTCAATGATTGCATGTGTGGGAACCTCACTTTCTCCAAGAACACAGCTGTCATCCTTGCCAGACTGTGCTGCTGCTTCCCAGACCTTAGGTCACATCTGCATGCTTGTGACAAGGCCAATCACTGCAGTGAACCCTGGCTTAGGTCATCTGTGTCACACAAAGTCATTACGATTCCTATTGGAATGTGTGAGTGAGGGTCTATGGCCGACATATATGTCAGACCTGTTCCAATGCAGCAAAGTGTGTCCATTATGACTATTCATAGGTGTAGAACAAACTGTGGATATGCATGCAGACCCCTTATTGCTTATGTGATCCACCAAGGGATTCCAGAATACCTTTGGAAATGTGATTAACAAAGGAGAGATGACATAACACTTGGTTGCATGTACACATCGGTACCTGTTCATCATGCTGGTGGCTACTACCTATGTGGTACTGTGGGGATAACATGTTCCTTATAGGTGGATGACAATGCTTAGTTTGGCTTATAGCTTTACAGCATGGATTTGATAACAGGCATCTATCTGTATGATACCCTTGTGGAGTATGTGTGTCATCTGGAGAATGCATATAGGCCACAGTATGCATTACCTGATGTGGACGGACATATCCCTGCTGTGATTGCTTGTACCTAAGAGAGCTATATGGCAAACAGGAGTGGTCTCAGTAATGGTTGCAGGTGAATACCAGTGGTTACTGGCATTGTATAGTACCTGAAGGATCCAAATGTTCCTGTGTGTCCTACATTTGTGTGTCGGTTGTCAAGACATCATCTAACGATTGGTTATGGTCAGGCTGTTGAAGTGATGTATACCACCAGAATGCAAAACAATGACAGATAGTAACAGTATCACCCACAGCACAGTGTCAAACCATGTCATACACACATGTGTAGTCAGGTGCCGGAATGTGCGTAGTACAATGCATACTGGCCACCAATAGAAACTATGGAGTGTTACTGTGTAATACATAGGTTCATAGGTTCATAGGTTCATACTAGGCTATCTGCCCTGGGGCAATTATAAGCCTAGCCCGATTCTGTATGGCTTACGCCACCCCTTAATTTGAGTATACTGTGCCCTTTTTAAGGTTTAGTTTACTGTGCCTCTGTCTAATAGTGACACAGGAGTAATCCCTGGGACAAACCTATGATCTCCCATCCACCTATCGAGATTCTTCTTGAAGAGCTTCAGTGAGGTGCTCTGCCTCACATGAACTGGAATTCTATTCCAGAGCGAAGGGAGCCTCTGGGTTATGAACCTGTCCCTCCAGCAAGTTCTATTTATTTCTGTGCTGAGGTTCAAGTCCCTTGAGCATGTGGCTCTAAGGGATTTAGATTTACTGAGGTGGAGCATGTCCATTAATTCTGGATTTGACATAGCTTTGTATGTCAGGCATAGATCACCTCGAAGTAGGTGGTATGCAACTGAGTAGAGCTGGAGTTGTTTTAACTGAGCAGCATATGGCATCTGTTTGAGACCCTTGATCCTCTTGGTAAGATACTTTTGGGGTCTTTCTAATTGCTGCAGGTGTCGGGTAAGCTACATCCCAAAAGGGGCATTGTAATCTATGATGGGCCTGATGAGGGATGAATAAAGGGGCACGATGTCCTCTCTTGATCTAGATGTGAAACCCTTCGTGATGAGGTGGGCTATGTAGAAGGTCTTTCTAACCACTTTGGCAATGTGGTTTTCAAAGGAGAGATTGCTATCAACTTGGGTCCCCAGGTCCCTAATAACTTTCTCTGTATTTAATGGGTTTCCACCTATGTGGTAATTTGTGGGCACATTGTTTTTGCCAAAGGGTATGACTATACATTTTTTGGCATTTAGCTTTAAACCATGGTGCTGGCACCAGTTATCTGTCTCTGTGAGACCTTTTTGAAGGATGTTTGTGTCAGCTGGAGAGTCGATTATGGCGCCCAGTTTGCAATCGTCTGCAAACTTGGTGAGCCATAGTCCTCCCACGTTTGCCTGTACCTCGGAAAAGTATATACCGAACAAGAGTTGTCCCAGGACAGAACGCTGTGGGACGCCACTTGTGACAGGTTTCGAGTCTGACATGGCTCCAGCAACTCTCACTCTGTGGGTTCTGTCTTTGAGCCAGTTTGCGACCCATCTTGTGACATAGGGGTTTATATTTAAGCTGGATAGCTTATCTATGATGCCCAAGTGGGGTATTGTGTCAAATGCCTTTGCAAGGTCCAGATAGGCTGTGTGGACTACCTTCCCTTCATCTATGGCTTTGGTGACTGTTTCAAAGAAGTCAACCAGGATCCAAAGGCAGGATCTGCCCTTGACAAAGCTGAACTGGGTAGGATCTAGTGTCTGTAGGTGCCCAATGTCTTTGTTTATGAGCTCCATGATGATCCTCTCCATAGCCTTGCAGACTAAGCTAGTCAGGCTTATGGGCGATAGTTTCCAGGGTCCATAGAGGCTCCACCTTTGTGGAGTGGGACCACTGTTGCTGTACGCCATTCTGTGGGCACATATCCTGTAGTGAGGCTGAGATTGTATAGCTGTTTTATTTGAGGGATTAGTTCCTCTTGGAGTTCATGTAGGTCGCAACCTGGGACGCCATCTGGTCCCATGGAAGCAGTGTTTTTGGCTTTGGAGAGGGCAGCCTTCACCTGAGCATCAGAGATGTTTGGGTGGCAGCCCTCTGCCGGGATAGATACTTGCTCTTTTGGGAGTTTGCACTGAACCTGTCTGCCAGGATATTGGCAATGTCTGTGGGTTCAGTGTATTTTTTGTCGTTTAGAATCAGCTCAGAACAAGTCTGGGAGTTGCATCCCAGGTTCCTAACATAACTGAAAAAAGCCTTATGATTGTCTTTGGTGTCCTGTGCAATTTTACTCTCGAAGCTGGCCTTGGAGGATTTTATGAGGGATCGTAGATTTTGCTAGTACTGATCAGAGATGCCTTCCCTATTAGGGATTTTGCTCTAGCATGTAGTAGCTTCCTCCTTCTGTTGTACAGTTTATTTATGGCAGGGGTCCACCAGACTGGATGCCTGCCTTTGGATGATTGGGTCTTGGTTTTGTTTGGGATAGCATGATCCATGCATTCCTGGAGATGTCCGTAGAATGTGTTTATATAGGATTCTGCAGTTTGGGCCGTAGTTTCCACTGGCCCTGGGGCCTTGAAGGATTCCACTTTGGTTTTGAGAAGTGAGAAGTTCGCTTTTGAGAAGTTTTTCACTGTGGTTTTCTGGGCTGGGGGTGGGGTCGGGATGTGGACATCCAGTGAAATGAATTTATGGTCTGATCTTACCAATGAGGGATATACTTCTGGTGTGGAGCATAGAGTCCCCATGTTGGTAATGATCAGGTCTAGTATGTTGTCCCCTCTTGTGGGAGTGGTGACTAGTTGTACCATAGCATTTGAGTTTATAATTTCCAGGAACCTTTGGGCTAAGGTGCTGGGGCTTGAGTAGTGCTCCCAGTCAATGTTTGGGTAGTTGAAGTCACCCAATATAATGGTGTTCGGAGAGATCTTCATGTTCTCCAATGTTTTCAGGAAAGCTGAGTGGGATTCCTGACTTTGAGAGGGTGGTCTGTAGGATGCTATAAACTGAAAAGCAGTCTTGCCCACTGTTAGTTGCATATGGATGGTCTCCGATACTTCGTGCAATGCCACTAACCTGGAGGTGTGGCTATCCTTGATAAATATGGAAACTCCCCCTCCTTTTGTGGTTCGGTCCGGGTTTTGGGGCCAAAAAGTATGATATGAGGTACAGCCTGGTAGTGCTGGGGTGCTCTCTGGATCCTTGAACCAGGTTTCTGTCACTGCACAGATATCGATGTTCTCCATACTGAGGAGAGCTTGATGCATGCATCTTGAGGTTAAGACTTCTGGCATTAAGCAGCATTACCCTTAGTTTCTTGTTCCTTGTGCTGTCTATGGGGGTGGGTTTGACTTTTGAGCCTTGACTAAAAAAGGCACTATGGGGGTGGCAAGAGCCTTTGCCAATATCCGAAAGCCCAGTGGTGACAGGTGCAAGCCATCCCTAGCGAAGCAATGTGGCTTGTCGAGCATGTCATCCCAGGCTGACAGACACTGGATCCCCTTTGAATGACACCAAAATTTTAGCCAATTGTTAACATTGATCATTTTGTCTTTGTATTGTGGCATCATTCTAGGTGAGGGTAAGATGCTGCTCAAGGTCAGGGTCATACCAGCCTGGGCTACATGATCAGAGAGCTCCTCTATGTCTCTTTTCATGTAGTCCAGGGAGGTACATCTCAGGTCATTCACACCAGCATGTACAATGACTGAGTCATATTTGTATTTGCTTTGGAGTGACCTGAGTGCTTGTGTTATGTGGCGGATCCTAGCACCCGACAGGCAGCTCACCGTGACCTTCTCTTTATTCAGCCTGGTGAGCGGGACGTCAGTGTGTCTGACAATAGAGTCACCTATTACAAGTGTATCAGGTGTGTTATTCAGCCTTAAGGGCTGTGGCTGCTTGGCACACTGACTTTGTGGGCTATGTGTTGTGCTTGTTTTGTTTTGAGGTAGCATTTGCTTGGATGTCTACTTTGGAGGTCTCTGTTGCTTAGGTAGATTTTTATTTAGAGCCTCCAAGTATGTTTTTGTGTATTTATGTGTTTGGTTCGCTGATGTGGTGGGACTATGTGATACTGGAATTGTGTTGTGTGAGGTTACCTTCTCCTCCTGACTGGTTACACCAGTTTTGAGATGAGAGAGCTCAGCCTCCAGTTTGGCTAAATAGTTGCATCTCTCACATATATTTGAACCCGTTTGGAGGAGGAGAGGGTTGTCCGTGTACATAAGACAGTTGTAACATTGCCTCAAAATTCCCAGATTCACCAGCTGGACTGGAGAGGAAACCATTGACTGACCTTTGGATATGCTAGAGTAATATAGGGAAAATGAATTTAAGACGGATCAATATAGGACAGGGTAATCGTAGAGAGTTTAAGAGTAAGTAGTGCTTATGGTTTAATAGTGCTAACTTGTAGGGTTACTTAATTGGACCAGTGAAGGGCCTTAGAATGAGAATATGGTGTTTAAATTGAGAGATAGAGCAGTTCTAAGGGAAAAAGTGAAGAGCAGACTTTGTGGAGCCAGGAATAGTTTTAACCCAATTAGGCGGCGCTACCCACTGTTGCGCTATGCACAAAAACACGCAAACCCGCGCAAAAGAGGGTTTTAAGAGAGGAAGATGAAGGAGTTTGGAATTGACCCAAAATGGCCAATAAAACTACAGTTTCAAGTCAGTAACCACTCCCACAGGGGCAGGCAGGCTGCTCAATGTTTTTCACTGCCACTGATCAACAGAGACTTCCCTTTAGCCCAAGCAAAAAATGGCCTCACAGAAACTTACAAACAGTTCAAGAACAGCAAGCCTGTAACTGAACTTTTTAAATCTCAGAAAAGTGGGAAAAAAGCAAGATTTTTTTTGTTTTTTGTTTTTTTCAGAGATAGCAGAGTTTCACAAGTATCAACAAGTTATAACAGTGCAGTAAATGACCCCACACAAGAGTGCTAGGCCAAAGACATATAAAATGCAAGTTATGAGAAAAAAACGATTTTAAAAATAAGTGCAAGCAGGAAATTCAGTAAACAGCTCTAGGTTGTGCTCTAAATGCAGTTACTAATGCAGAAATCAAGTTTAACAAGCCAGAAAATGCTCAAAATAGGCGGCTATGCAGAAAAACTTAGCAAATAAACAAAGGAAAAATACTTAAAATCTCAAAAGTGGCTCCTTTCTTCTCTCAGCGTTTTCTCCTCTTGGTGGGTGCTTCACCAACAGCCAACAAGCCTGAAAAGATGCCAAAACCATGAGGCAACCAGGTTTTAAGAGAGGAAGATGAAGGAGTTTGGAATTGACCCAAAATGGCCAATAAAACTACAGTTTCAAGTCAGTAACCACTCCCACAGGGGCAGGCAGGCTGCTCAATGTTTTTCACTGCCACTGATCAACAGAGAGACTTCCCTTTAGCCCAAGCAAAAAATGGCCTCCAAGAAACTTACAGAGCATGTCACCCTGGCCATGTGTCCACTATCCACGTACATGCAGACAGTGCACCTCCACCATGTTCACAACTGTATACCTGCAAATCTGTGCTACACACATCCCACACATACTGTCCACTCTCTAACACATGCTGCCAATACTGCACACATCAGCCAAGTGGCACATGGCCAGGAAATACACAATTGGAACCAGCACTGGTGTAAACAACACTGCAATGACAATCATAGCTTTAATGCATCATGCCTGCTCAGCTACACCTTCAAGCATATCATTACACTCTACAGCTGACAACATGCTAACATTGCTATACTGCTATATAGACACCCTGTGCATCAGCACCATGGTAGCCTGTTCCTGCATTGATGTTACAGATGACAGGAGGTGGCACAGGTTTCATCATATGCACAGGGTGTGTTGTTGGTTCGCCAGAGGCCTACAGTGAGCCATCCAATTGACATGTATATGTGTGTGTGTTGGGGGGGGGCAAGAATACTGTAATGGGCCAATGTTGTAATATGTGTGGGTATGTGTTAGCCCTAGGTGTCTGGAGTATGTGTGTGTGTCTGCATGCACACAGTTCCACCATGTGGCTGCCATATACGGGTATTTGTTGGACAGCCACAGACTGTACCTGTGAGGCTTTACAAATCACCATCTCTGGCCATGGATACAGTATCTGTGCCTGGCAGGTGTGCTACTGACACTATCAGGTACTAAGCCATACTGGGTACTATCCCCAGAGGTGGATGGATGCACACTGGACACAGGTCCCCACTGGGACTGTCCAGAGCCACATGCACGTGGTCTTTTAGGACCTTCTATGGACAGCCCACCCCCAACATTGCTGGGGCTGGTACTGACACTACGGGAGCGGCTGTGGCTTGAGGGATGTCTGCGGTGACTGCCAGCTGCTGATGTTTCTGGCATACGTCCACGTCAACGTCTCAACCATCCCGCACTATCCTGACATATGGACATGACATTGTGGAGGATATCTAATGTCTCTCCCCAACGTCTATCAGTGATCTTGGTGTAATGTTGGATGGCAGCTGCTAGGTCACGGATACTGTCAATGACAGTGGTGTTATGGGCCCTCTGTGCCCTTAGTCCCTGTCTGGTGTACCATTCCATACATGCCTGTGCCTCCATGACAGCCTGGAACATGTGTGACATTGTTAGACCTGTGGCACATCTGCCAGTGGCATGATGAGCAGCAGTGCTCCTACGAGAACCCCTGGATATCTGCCTATGTGGTACCCTTCCAGACATCTGGGTATGGCTGCTGTGTTGGGATGCATGTGCCATGGATACCACACTGTCCTGGCCAATGCCAACAGTATGCTCTCCCTCAGCTATGGGCATTGGTGATGGATGTATTGGCAGTATGACTGTATGCATGGATGGGGTGGACAGATGTGTACTGTCAATTGGTGGACCAATGACAGACCCTGACAAACATGCCTGTGCCTCAACACACCTATCTTCATTATCACTATGTGGCTCAGTAACATCAGTTTCCCTGCTGCAGTGAGCCAGCCCTAACACAGCACCTGTGGGAGGGAGACAGGAAACACACTTTACGACCTGTAAATGATGTCGGCATACATGCACACATGCACACATGCACACATGCACACATGAACACATGAACACATGAACACATGAACACATGCACACATGCACACATGAAAACATGCACACATGCACACACGCACACAAATATACTCCTCACTACAGCAGATACCCACACACACCACCAGCAATCCAAAACATACTTAATAGTGGTTGAAGGTGGGTTACAGTATCACAAGTCAGTCATATCACACATGTCAGCATGCATAAAGTTTGTTGCTCAAGACCATGCAGTGCGAGTATAGACAACCCGTGTTAATAACAGTATACATGGCTTTGATGCATGTGTGCTGTTGTTCAGTGATTGGCCTCCCAGCCACTCGTTACATGGGTTTTTAAGGTGCCCAATAGGGAGCACTGACTAACGTGTTATGTGTTGAAGAGTGTCGCATAGCCCAATGATAGGCCTCTACCCCTCAGGCATATTATGTGTGCTGTGTGGATGACATGTGGGATACTGAAGTGTGACCTTACAGCGGGTGTCTGGATATGCTATGTGTAGCATGTTAAGGTGTACTGCGTATGACAAAGTTGTGTATGTTGTGTACATGTGTATCAACTATGCCTATCCAATGTCCAGTATGGTGTTGACACAATTGTGTGTGCTGCTCTGTGTATTGCATATGATTGAGGCAGCTACTGTCATTACTGAGATGTGCATAGTCTCACAGCAAACATGCAAAGCATGCATTATGCGTAGGTGTGTTACATGTACATGGCCTACACCTCACCAATGACATGCACATTTCATTAGCAATATTAAAATTATAACACACTCACCAGCATCGACCGGCTGCCTTGCTGTCACACCAGAGGGACCTACAAGAATATGAGACAGTTTGTCAGTGGCCACAACTGTGCCATTGCTACTGTGAGTTTGCTAAAGTAAAGTAGTACAACAGTCGACAGTCACAGGCGTACAGATTATATTCCAAATATCAGTATTGCAGAGCACTATGCAGCACAACTGCTAAACACACAGTACACATGTCACATATGCATAATCTACCAATACAGATAACAGTAGTCTACAGATAGGTCATTTTACCTGCACGCTCCATGTCAACATGCTGGGTTGCTCTGGCCTCCATGATGACACATGTCAGTTGCTGTTCCTGTGGTTGGCCAGGAGCCACCACACTTAGGAGCAGCTCCTCCACTCTGGTGAGGGGGGGATGAATGGCCACCCCACCACCTGTGGCAAGCTGTTGTTGACGGATATCAGACGCATGCCGCCGGACATGTCTAATTAAATCACTGCAGTGATGGCGTACCTGATCATATGTCCGGTTATGCATGCCTATGTCATTTACCCATCGAACAAGATCTTGCTACAGTGCAGTCCACTCACGCTGGTCCTGGCTGGTTCTAGAGAACAGCAGGGTGTAGTGCTGCACCAGGCTGTTGTGTATTTCCACCTCCTCTGCAGCTGTATAAGATGGGTTTCTTTGGTGGGACATACCCCTGGAAGACAATTAAACAAGATGTGTGAGCAAGTCAAGTGGCACACTTAACATCTTAAAGTACAGATATCAATTACCTGCCATATTTTGCATCCAATTGGTTGTCAGAGGATAGACATGTTCAATACCACATATTAGTGCTCAGGCCACAAGTGGCTGACAGTGCCTGCCACGCTCTATAAATCAAACTATGTTCTGCACAGCAGCAAAGAGAAGCCGGTATGTAAGACTATACACCAGTACATGGCACACTGTATGTGACACAATGCACCACCTAGCCACAGGAGGTATATATCAAGCTAATGCATGAAGAAAGATGTCATCCATTGCAATGAATGTAAAGTACAGTTACAGTATTACCAGTATACCACAGTAGTCTTTGATGCCAAACCCCTGCCTAACATATGTACACAGTTGTTGATATAGGTGGCATACTGCTGTACTAGACTATACATGTTGCTAGATACACATGTATACCCTGTAACACAGATATGATTGAGGGCATGGTACAGGCATAATTACACACACATCAGACATACATACAACACACAAATGTATGCCAACCCAGATGAGCTTTACCTGTGTACCATACAGTACTGTGTGTCACTACTTACAAAACCTTATGCCTGAGGTATGTAATCTGTGAGGACTACAGGGAACACACAAAACAATGTTTCCAAGCAATGTGAACATACACCATACTGTACTGTTTAGGCCTACAGCTTCAGGTAGTACTACAGTTCATATGGGAGTTGGATTCACCAGCAGTACCACTCACTAAGCATACATGTATTGCTTTAGCCTACAGTGGGACACCACAGTCGACAACAAGGGACTACGTCACACCATATGCCATACTACTTTTTCTGCTTGGCAATAGCATACACATCTTTTGATGGGATCACAGCTAGGACACAAACTACCATGACAGAAACAATTTCACACTAAGCTATCACACCTTTACAGACCTTGCACACATTCACCAACACATTCACCATCACACTCAGTCAACCTCACATAGCAATTATTGCACTAAGTACATGTGGGTGTGCATCGTGTCATGGGTAGGTAATATGCTATTGGCCCTAGGGCCTACAGCAGCCTAGCCATATGCTAAGCTGGCCTTTGACACACATGTAATTTAATTTCACTTACCCCTGTCAACCAGAGCCACAGAGGTGATTCCCGGGGTTTATTTCCTATCTCTCAAACAATCATTAGGAGTATTTATGACAACTGCTCATGAGAAGCTTTGTTTGCTATTGATAGGTGGTTTGTTCCAGAGTATGGCATGTCTCTGAGTTAGGACTCTATCCCTCCAGCATGTGCTGTTTAGTGAGCTGACAAGGTGTAGGGCCCTAGAGCGTGTATCTGGGAGGGATTGTAATATGTTTACGTGGAGGATGTCCAACAGCTATGGGTGTGACATAGCTCAGTATGTTAGGCAGAGGTCACCTCTGGGTAGGCAGTATGCAACACAGTGTAGCTGTGGTTTTGTGAGTCAGTCTGCATAGGGCATCTGTTTGAGGCCAGTATTACTCTTTGTGAGGTATGTCTGTGGCCTTTCCAGTTGCTGTAGTTGGCATTGTACTCTCTAATGGGTTTTAAGTGTGATGAGTAGAGGGGAAAACTGACCTATATTTCCCTAGATAACACACCTTTTGTGATGATGTGTACCACGTAGACAGAGTACATGACCAGTGTGGCACTGTGATTATCAAAGGGGAGGCTACTGTCCACCTGTGTCCCATGTTCCCTTATCACACCTTCAGTGTTAGGTAGACTACCACCTATGTGGTAGTTAATGGGTACAGTGTTCTGGCAAGAAGGGATAGCACTGCAGTGTCAACAATGAGCTTCAGTCTATACCTTGGTCGCCAGGCACCTGTCGCAGTAAGTATGCCCTATGTCTCTCTCCCTCTATCTATATATATCTACATATATATATCTACATATCTGTATATATATCTATATATACATATATATATATATATATATATATATATATATGTATATATATATATATATATATATATATATATATATATATATATATATATATATATATCTACATATCTGTATATATATCTATATATATCTCTATATCTATATATCTATATATATATATATATATATATATATATATATATATATATATATATATATATATACACATACATACACACATACATATAAACATCTATTGCTGTGCATATAGATGTACATATAGGCACATATACAGTCCACTATTCATGGTGGGAATATCAATTATGCGACAGTTGTGAGATATACAGTTATGTGATAATATTGCACAGTGTTGTGCAGACTGCATAGAAGGTGTCCTCAGCCCATGTAGCTTTAGCAGGCCTCACTGGCTGCAACACTGCAAAACTGACAGAGCATACCCACAGCCTTTAACTACCACATGTCATATACCAGCACTGCATGCTGTTTTCTTTGCCACACACTACAACCTACATAGAAATATGCACATAACAACCTTCAACAACATATATATATATATATATATATATATATATATATATATATATATATATATATATATACACCCTTCACAAACAGTTGCAGTATGTCCCTTGCCCTATGCACAACATAGAGATACATACTGCTGCCACATATGGATGATTCACAGTATATAGAGTTTTCTTCATAAACATCTACTACATGCCAGCAAATACATATGTGTTACATACCTTTCTTTTGTATTGCTCTGTTCCGTCTGTTTTTAAAGGAAATAATTTATTTATTTATTTATTTGTTTATTTTCTCTGTTGCTGTTGTTCTTTCTTTTTTGGTGTCTCTCTGTTTCTGTCTCTTTGTCTGTCTTTGTCTGTGTCTGTGTCTCTGCCTCTGTCTCTGTCTCTCTCTCTCGCTCTCGCTTTCGCTCTCTCTCTTGCTGCAATGAGATTATTGCATGTGTGGACAGCAAGTACAGCCTGCTTTTCAAGGTATTTGCACATGTGCATGTGATGGCTTCTGCACCAATTGGTGCCCACCATTTACTAATTGCATGCAGCCTGATGTGTGGTAATTGCAGTACTCACTGTCATAACAGCCCACTGCTATAAAATGCTAGGTTAGGTAGGCATAGCCCTTTCAGCTTTCCAAAGTGGGGCCCATGCTTGTTTGCTGTGGACACCGTTGTGTCAGTCAGAAGGTTGGTATACTTCTTATCTCTGAAGCTAGAGTTGTAGCCAGTGATTTTCATGTTGTAATCAAACCTGAATGTTGCTGCTTCTAGTACACACTTGTCAGTGTAGAATTTTACTCACCCCTTCACATGCTTACACAAGATACATGGGAGTATGTACTTTCTTTTCTAATTAGACAATTAACTGCCATACAAAAGTAGTTATTGCAATGTATTCCTCTGGCACATGAACTGTTTGTGAACTACTATACTGTAAATATTAATTGCCTCACTTCTGAACAGTTTGTTGTTTATTTGTGTTGACATTAGCACAGGCTGCTCAAGACAACTGGACACATTTCAGTACTGAGTATGCCTACCTACATCCTTGGTAGAGCCTGAATACACAGGTATATTGTTCTTTTGGGTAGGGGTGCAGAAGTACAGAGAGCATTATATATTATTGTGTGATGTTTATCTTGCTGAACATACAGGGTTGCTGTGTACCTGTTAGTCTAACAAGGCAAGTAGTCTGCCTGCGCAGCTCCCACTTGTGGACATATCCAGATGGTAGCCAGAGGTTAGCCTATTATTCTTTGTCTTTGCACCACACTGATCTTTTCTGCACTGGAACAATGGCATTGTCACAGTTGGTTGCTAACAGTATATGGCTACATCCTTTGATATTTCTGTGTTGTACTCCTACATAAGGGTATGTTTGTGGGACTCGTTCCAAAGCTATTTGCAGAGTGTGTAACAGCAGATAAGCTGAAATGCCTGTGTGTTTTTGCCTCTGCCGGGCCTCTGATACACTCAGGTATATATTTGAACAGCCTCAGGGAAAGGTACATATAAGTGGGGTACACCTGTAATATATTACAGACATTTAGTTGAGACTGTGAGAGAATCAGAGCATATGTATTAATACACCTTTTCTGACGTGCATGCAGTGTGTACTCTTACTTATTGACATTATTCATTAAGTGTAATTCCCCACCTTTCGGCCTACCGTCAGTACTTTTCAGAGGGATTCTGAGGGACAAAGCTAACATTTGTTTATGAATCAGGGACATCCCTGAAAAGCAGTCACAGTTGGGAAGTATGGCCTCTGCCCTGTTCAAATATGCCAGTGTTTATCCTGCTCTGATACTGTGTGGGGTTTGTAAAGTGCTACTGTAACATTATTTCCTGCTAGAATGGCTGGTTCTCTTTTCACAGTCATGTCATGCAATTCCACAACAACTGCTGGTAAAGATCCACAGAACAAGATTTGTGTTATGGCATTCCTATTTTCCCTTTACATTCACTCATTGTAATGCATGATATATTTATTACAGCACCAACTTGCTGCATATCTACTGTGGCCTAGTGGTACTTCATGCAGTGTAGTGTGTCCAAGGTCTGGGGTTCGAGACTGACAGAGGTGTTTTATTTTGCTGCTCAGCAGAACAAGGGCCCTGCCATGCAGAGTGACTAAGGCACTTTTAAGCAGTTGTAAGCGGGTTTGCGTGGGTTTGCATGACACTTAGTAATACTTAGCTAAGCGCACACATGCGCACACTCGCTCAAACCCGCTAACTACTGCTTAAAAGTGCTTATTCCCGCTAAACCCCGCACTAATTTCTTTGAAATAAAAGAAAATGGGGAGATAGGAAAGTGGTGAAAAAGGGGGCACAAAGAGGGAAAGACAGTAGGGAAATCAGCTCGGGATGTGCAGGACAGGTGTAGGGAAGGTCCATAGCTGCCCATTTCTTTACCAGCAACAGCTGTGCATATGTTAGTAATTTGGATTGAAATTTGAAACCTTCCACCCCTGAGAGAGGGGTGAGGACAACAAAGTATGTTGTACTGCCAATTATAATTATCAGTTTACATGTCCAGCGGGCATGTATGCAAAATGGGCAGCTATGTATGGGACGTGATTTTTTTGTGGGAACAGATTGCCCCTTTTTTTTTTTTTTTCAGGTGAGAGTGGAATGTGAGGTAGAGGAAGTAGGTATATTTGGGGAGGTAGGTTGGAGAGGTAAACAGACAAGACAAACAAGACGCATACAGGGGTAGAATATGACACATGGGGTGGGTGAACACAATTGACGCGGACAGATGTTTGGAAATCGCAAGCCCATGAGCCCACAGATGGTAACAGTGGAACTAAGATCCCCACCCATGGGCAGTCACCACTGCACCTTCACAGCCCCGAGGGTGGCTGTGCTGGGGGCTGCATAGGAGGGGCAGGCTCTCCCGTGAGTCATGCCACTCTCGCCTCAAGCTGGCGTAGGGGATCAGCGACTGAACGCTGGATCTCCCTATGCACCACAGCCCGGATCCTTCGGAGGGTGACAGGTGGCCCTTCTCCACCCATGCTTGAATGGGGGGGATGAGCCCCATCCCCTGCAGCACTTCCACCCGAGGGTGGCACAGGACCAACAGAGGAGGGGAGCCCGGGCTGGGCACTGGACCTGCTGGTGCCAGGCGCAATTGCCAGCTGAGGAGGGACAGGTGGGTCTGCTGGGACTGGCCTTCCCATACGTTCTGTGTTTAGGTGTGTTTAATTACAACATAGACAACAGCATTCCAAATTAGTTGTAAGAGCATGCAGTAATATTCCCATTAACAACACGCCAGGGTTCCAACAGTTGAACAGCAAGCATAACACATGCATATATTGAACGACAGTGGATATTCCAACAACATGCAGGGATGATTGTTGGGAACAGGCCACCAAGATTATGGTGTTTGAACAGGGCACATGCATCAAAATAAATGCAGATATTTATAGAACAATAGGACATATGTCCCAACAAATGTTTTGAGATTAGACATACCCACTGAGGTATGGAATTGCATTGTTTATGCACATACAGTAGGGTGTAAAAAGATACCTCCATTAACATCTTATAAGTACTTTTAGTCTACACTACATTCCTATTGACTGGAGGTGTATATCCCCTACATATATTATTACACTAGGCAACATGCATTAGGTTGTGTAATGGGTTTGGCTAGTTCATTATATACCTGACCTATATCTGACATACTAACTGTTCAAGATGCAGATGTTACTGCTACACAGTTATATATTTTATTTATATTTATATATCTACATATCTGGATGTGTTCACGTGACATTTTCAGTTATATTTCTACAGAAACCTACATTTCATGAAGCACACTCACATTTCTGGGGAACACATTAACAAACTACTCATGTGCCAGATTTACCTATGCATGCCAGCCATTAAACAACTGTTGAGGACTGTATATATGCTTCACAGCTACTGGCACTTCCTTCATCCACTTTATATGGGACTTCCCAACTGTGGATTGACAGCACTTAATACAACAGTACTATTTATATAATGCAAGGGTACAACAACATTTCAAAGTAAGTGACACAGACACACTCCAAGTATTATGCCTTTATTAATTACATTACACACTTTTCTACATGCTCTCTCATTTATTTGATATTACAGTTGTTAAATAAAAACAATGATAACAACACAGGAGGCTCAGATGCAAAAGTTTACTAGTGTACACCAGGAGGCAAAAAACCATACAAGTACAGAATTTTGTCTGACATGATGCAGGAAGTGCACAATTTTATATAGGTTACATTCAGGCTGTGCCCACCTCACTGACATGGTCAGTCACAGGGCACCTACATCACTATGGTCTACAATATTCTATTCATAAGAAAAGCTGATGTTATACATTTTAAAAAGTTTTCCCATGGGAATAATACAGCCTTGCAAAGCACCTGGTTAGTTATAATATCTTTCTGTAAATGTTACTCCTTCAAGGTTTCAGGCCTGTTCGAACATAATAGTTGGTTCAGTCTTGTAATACACTTCTTTGTTCTTCTTGCAACATTACTTCAGCAGCTGTGTCTTATCTTGGTAACATTCACAAGGCCAATTATCCCAGAGGAAGGAAGAAGATTTTCAATGCTTTATACATTTAATTTCCTGACCCAGCAGATAATCATTAGTGAAAAACATAAGCTTGCTGAGCTGGCTACTGCCAGGGTCAGAGTTCAAATACACTGCAGCTCCAAAGCTTCAAGCAATTACATGTAAAATCATTCTTATTGCCATATTGTTAAATAGAATAAAATGCATTATATACTTTTGCTTTTTAACTAACACTTTATATGTGTTCAAATACATATTTTTCTAATATTTTCCTCCCTTTTAATACTTTTTATTCTATTCTGAAATATAAACACTGTTATATCGTCCCCTAGCCTTCTCCCTTATGGACTTTCAGCTAGGCAAGTCATTTAGTCTATACTTCGGAAAGAGTTTCATCTGGAATTAATAGTTCCAATTCAATGTCTTGGTACAAAGTTTCAGTTACAGATATATCAACAAAATCTTTGATCAATCTTTTCATGCAGGGGATCCCACAACAGACACATGCTCCTAATAGGAGCAGACCAACACAAATAGCAATCAAAATATTCATTAGGATAGAACCCCACCCACCAAACAGATTCTGGAAAAAGTTCATCAGTGGGTTTGGGCCTGGTTCAGTCATGGCTGATACCTGCTGTATTACCTCTAGGTGGTCATTAATCTCATGTCGATTGTCTGGTATGAACGCACAGCATTCTTCTTTGATAAGTGCGCACGTACCACCTCTCGCTGCTAGGGTGAAGTCAAGAGCCATTTGGTTTTGTAGCACAACAGTTCTCATCGCATTCAGTTCATCAGTCACTAGTTCGAGAGCAGAACAAGTTGCGTTACTCATTACTTCGAGAAGTTTCGACAGCTTTCTCAACTCCCAGATCGATTTGACTGCTCCATATGCTGGAAGTATTCCAGCCCAGGATATAACACTGTCACTCAAGTCCATATGAGTCAATTTTTCTTTATCTTTTACGGAATGATGGTCCTTCCAACCAGCTTCGATTTTTCCCACTGGGTTCGCAGGTTTTCCGATTGGACCTTCAGGTTTCCGGGCTACATCTCTCACATTTCATATCTTACCTAGAGGCAATTCTGCAGTATGCCTTATGGCCGGAACCAGATAACCCAAAAAACAACTGCTGGACCAATTCTCAGGTAGCCATTTGTATGCTTTTTTCCCACAAACAAAATAACAGTTTTCTACTTTAGTACTGATACGGGTTAATTCCGAATGAAACATTTTCTTATCTATAACAGACAATTGTTTATGTAAAACAGGATTTCTCTGCACATCACTTAATGTTGTTTTCATTAAACTCAAATATGAATCATAATTTGTGTTACAAACAGTACCTCTGTCTTTAGCTTTAATATAGCATTTGTAAGAAATGGTTATATTACAGTTACTCCAACCCACTTGAAGTGTATCATTTTTGTAAAAACATACAATTCCCTTCTGTGTAATAGGCAAATACAATGCAATTTTGTCCTGTGATTTTACAGAACCTGTATCAAAAAGTAAATTCTCTCAAGTCTCATTTATTCCCAAGGGGACAGCGGACATCAACAGTCCTCCATATGCTGTTGGTATAGCAGTACAAATCCAGCAATTTGAAATGTTCATAGTCTCTACATATACACGCTTCATAGCTAGGTATGTGTTAAAGTTTGGATGCCAGTCTATAGACAGTTCATCACATCTCTCCACTTTCACTTGTGTGGTTACATGTAGGAAAAAACACAACAAAAGCAAGGTCATCACAATCATAGTCAATAAATGCATAGTCAGCAAGATGATTAAACAACATCTTTGGGGTTGATCTGTGTTTTTACTCGTTTTGCTCTTGGCCATCCTGCCTTTGTTGTGTGTCAGTCACAAAATGTTTATCAAGTTGAATTCTTTACCGGTTTACAGTGCGTCAGATGGACCCAGGACAACCTCTTAGCAACTTTGACTGCAGTAGGCGTTGCCAACAGTACCTGGTACGGTCCGTCCCACTTTGGACTCGCTCAATTCTTCCTCTTCATAACCTTCAACCACACCCAGGACCCCAGGGTCAGCACTGCTTCCAACGGTCTGGTCTGTCTTTTATCTGAAAAAGAGTTCAACTGCAAAACAGTTTTATTTGTTAACAGTTTCCTCATATAGCTAGCTAATGAGCTGTCAGCCTCTAGTTCTGCAGGCATGAGAGCTTTCCACTGTGGCACATAATATGCCCTTCCAAATATCACTTCAAAGGGGGTCAAACCCTTCACATTTGGAACTGTTCTCATGCTCAGCAGTGCCAAAGGCAAACAGCAAATCCAATTCTTCTGTGTTTCATTTACTAACTTCCTCAACTTGCTTTTTAAAATTCCATTGTACCTTTCCACCAGTCCTGCAGACTGTGGGTGGTAAGCACAATGATTCTTCAAGGAGATCCCAAAGAATCTCCCAAGTTGGTGAATCATCTGATTAACAAAATGTGTCCCATTGTCACTATAGATTCTTTCCGGTATGCCAAATCTAGGAATTATTTCTTTTATTAGGGTCTTTGCCACTGTTGCTGCATCCAGGTTTTTAGTTGGAAAAGCTTCTATCCATTTGGAAAACATGTCTATAATTACTAAACAGTATTTTTCCCTTCATATTTATTCAATTCTATGAAATCCATACAAATAGTGTGGAACGGATATGGTGGTATAGGGAAACTCCCTTGCTTGGGTTTGAATGCCCCTTGTGCATGATGTTTGTTACAAATATGACATGCTGCACAAAATTTTTGTGTAAAGTTTGTGAATCCATATGTTTGGAATATTTGATTTACTAACTGTACCATCCCCCCTGTTGAGACATGGCACTGCCCATGGCTCAACAAAGCTGCATATCTAAATAAATTAGATGGCAATATTGTTTTTTTCTCTTTGGAGACATACAGTCCATTTTCGAGGATTGCGCCTCGTTTCTCCCATTTCTGTTTCTCTGCCTTTGTAGTTAATGTCTGCATTGTTTTTAACATTTCTAGATCTAAAATCTCAGAGGGTTGTAATTCCTTGGTTAAAAGTAAAGTTTCTGAGTCTGAGGCTGCTTGCTTTGCAGCTGCATCCGCTTTTGCATTTCCTTTTGAAATTCTATCCTGTTGTTTTGTATGAGCTAAATATTTACAAATAGCTACTTTAGTAGGTAACTGAATGGAATCTAATAAGTTCAAAATAAGTTGCGCATGATTAATCGGTTTGCCTATTTTTCCATTGCTGTGCAAAAACATGCACTGTAGAGAAAGCATACTGACTGTCAGTATATATGTTCACACATTTATCTTTTGCTAAAGTGCAAGCCCGTGTTAAGGCTATCAGTTCTGCTGCTTGAGCAGATAGGTTATGCTGTAAAGGTTGGGCTTCTAAGATTTCTGTATCTGTGACTATTGCATATCCTACTAGATTTTTCCCTGTAGGACCCTTTCTGCATGAGCCATCCACATAAAATGTCACCTCGGCATCATCCAAGGGCATATCAGTAAGGTCTTGTCTGGGCAAAGTTATTTGCTCAATTTCCTGCAGGCAGCTATGCGGTGTGCCATCCACAGGAGTCAGAAGCAACATTGACGGGTTCAATGTTGTACAACGTTCAATTACCATATGAGGTTGGCTCAGCAGTATGGTCATACATGAAAGATGTCTAGCAGGAGATAAATATGCTATTTTTTCTTGCAATAAAATTATCACGACTGCATGAGGCACTCTCAATGTGAGAGGGTGGAATAATACCACTGAGGCTGAAGCCTGTACCACCATTGCAGCTGCGACTACTGCTTGCACACAGTGAGGCAACGATCGTGCCACTGGGTCTAACTGTGATGAATAGTAAGCTATGGGATATTGCTTATCCCCATGCTGTTGCATCAGAACTGACGTCATGTATCCCTGTTTACAATCTACGGTCTGAAAAAATCTTTTGTGGTAATTTGGAAGTCCTAAAACTAATGATGAAGCTATCAATTGTTTTAGTCTGCAGAAGGCTGTTTCTGCTTCAGGTGTCCATTGTAATACATCTTGTGCTGCCATTGGTGTTTTATATATTAAATCAGCCAGTGGAGCAGATTCTAAAGCATAGTTTGATATCCAGCTTCGACAAAAATTAGTCGTTCCCAAGAAGGACATCATTTCCTTCTTGGTTGCTGGTTTAGGTGCCTGTAAAATTGCTGTTTTCCTGTCTTCATCTAATATTCTTCCTTCATTGGATATTACATACCCTAGGTATCTAACCTGTTTTCTCCAAAGTTGTAATTTACTTTTGTTTACTTTGTGTCCCTGTGTTGCTAAAAATTTCAATAATGCTATCGTATCCTCCCTGCATTGATGCTGGGTAGGGGCTGCTAGCAAAATGTCATCTACATAAAGTAGAATCTGACTACCTCCTGGTGGGGTAAACCCTGCCAGGTTGCTTGCCATTTCTTGTGCAAATATCATTGGACTCTCACAATATCCCTGCGGTAGCCGAGTATAGGTATATCTTTTACCCTGAAATGTAAATGCAAACCAATACTGGCTATCAGGATGTATAGGTATTGAAAAGAAAGCATTGCTTATATCTACCACAGTGAAATATTTTTGTTGTGGCTTCAAATCATTCAACAAGGTGTGTGGGTCTGGCACTGTAGGTGCTCTAGGTATTATTGCATTGTTTACAGCTTGTAAATCCTGTACCATCCGCCATTCCCCGTTTGCTTTTTTAACAGGAAATAGAGGGGTGTTACATGGTGAATCAAGAGATTCTACCAGTACTCCTTCCTTGAGTAATGCTGCCATTATAGGCTTAATTCCTTGCTCTGCATCTTTTCTCAAGGGGTATTGTCTTTTCTGTGGTCTAAATGCTGATTTTGGTGTAATAGTTACTGGTCCTGCTGTTTGAATAAGTCCTACATCTGATTTGCCTGTTGACCAAAGAATGTTTGGTATGTCACACAAGGCTTTTTCTTCTTCTTCTAATAAGAATGCTAATCAGCTGTCTTCACTAGTTTGTAAGTGTACAGCTGGATGTGTCTGTGTTAGCCAATTCAGTTTCTGTTTTTGTATTCCCTGTTCTGATAATTCTAAATCAGTTTGTTTTTCCCATCTTGTTACTTTTTCTCCTAGGTCTGCCCATTTCATATTTTTGTTCTTTGTTAAGCTGACATGTGGTAGTCGATTAGATTTATACAGTGTCATGAATTCCTGAGGTAATGAACAGCTTACCACACTGTTTCCCTCAGTATCCCAATACAAGGTTCGTAATACTAATCTGTTTGCAGGATTTTTAAATAACTCTTGCTCATATTCTTTATCGGGTCCTGGTATACTACAGTAGTATAGAGTACAGTGTAGCAAATGCTGTCGATCAGTGTCAAGGGAGGGGGCCTTACTGATGGCTACATTCATCAGTTCCTCGGCTACTGCCCCTGGACCAGTCGTAACTAGATCCTGGCTGTACCAATAAAAAGTTTCACCCTCCGGTCGCACTACGAAAGTATCCATTTGTCTTTGTGCCTCCATACCCTGCATAGTGGGAACTACCGCTATGCCAAATATCTGCATAAGATCTCTTCCCAGTAAGTTTACTGGACATTTTGCAGAAACTACAATTTTACTTTTCTGAGTCATACCCGAAACAGGGTCAGTTATTGCTATATCATGGGAGAGTGGTTCCCTATATAGCTGTCCATTTGCTGCTTTCACTAATATATAATCAGGTGATTCAGAATATTCTGGTAACTTTGAGGGGTGTATCAAAGTCCGTGACGCTCCTGAGTCACACAGGAATTTAACTTCCCTCCCTTCTACCAGAAGTGTAACTTCCGGTTTTGTGTCTGCCAGATAGAGCTCCAAGCTCAGTAATGCCAAATCCAAAATTTCACTTTCTTCATCCTCTACATCTGCTTGCACTTCCTCTGTTCCTTCCACTACATTTACATTTGTCCTTTGTTTGTTTGCCTTTCCTGATGATTTTTGATTTTCATCACTATCATATAGTCAGTCCTCATCACCCTTATTTTCTGTAGTCACCTTTTTATTTAGCCTGCAATCCCTTGCTAAATGTCCTTTTTTGCCGCACTTAAAGCACTCACCTTTTTTTTTTCTCTCTTCAAAATCTTCTGACCTTTTGTCAGATTGTCTATTTCCCTGGGCATTTTTCTTACCATTCTTACCTGCCTGTACTACAAAGACCTCAGCTCCGTCTTCAGCAGTGAAGACCTGTGTATTCTTTTTCTTTTTACTATTAAAGTGTCTTTCAGCATGTCTAGCATATTCAAGTAAGGCTTGTAGCCTACTTGTTCGATGATCTATCATATGCTTCGTAATGAAGCTACTGATAGGTGCAATGCAACCTTTCAAAAATGCATTTTTCAGTTGTGGCTCATACGAGGTATCATGTGTTTGATTTTCAGGAATAGCCATGCCACTATGGTTATTGAAACATTCCAATAATCTTCCATAGTACCCATCTACAGTTTCATTCTCTTGTTGTATGCATTGATTAATGCAAGTCCAATCTGCTCTAGGTTTCCATTTTTCAGAGATTCGGTCTGTAAGACCTTTCACTCTGTTGTCTAGTTCTGCGTCACTATGTGGGAGTGGTTTAAGCTCTGCATTACGAGGATTCCAGGTGCCACAAATCATGTGCCAGTCTGGACCCACAATCTGTCTAACTACCTTTTCTACTTCTTCCCCATTTAAGTGGTAACTCAGTCTCATACCTTGCAAATCTTGTAAAAATTTCATATAATTGACTTTTGGATGGGGGATTCCCTCTGTAGCTTTCCGGATATCTTCCGGTGTCCATGGTCTATATACTAGAAGAGTTGGGTCGTGGCCCTCCTGTCCTGCCTGAGGATTTGGTACCTCGATTAGTAGACAGATTTCTTCCTCATTCTCGTCTAGTGTGTTTCTCCCTACTTGATAGAAGTCTGCGTCCCCAGGTGTTTTACGTGTCCGGGACCTAGTTTCAATAGGATCTCTAACAAATGGTTTTAGTGTTCTTGTGACATCAGGATAACATGGAGGTGGACCAGCTTGTCCTCCTGCTTCATATCCTGAAAAAGGCATCGGAGGGGGCGGCGGAGGAGGAGCCATCGCTATTACTGTATTATTATCCTCTTTGTCTAAAAATAACGTCTTAGCATTTTTAGTTTTTTGTTCCCTTTGGTTTACTTCCTCAATCCACCTGTGTGCCTGAGGAATGCCTAAACGCTGCTGTTTTTTTGCCTGACCTTCTGTGTCAGATTTAAGTTGTTTTAAAAGTTTAACCAATGAAATTTTATTTAATTTACCGTCAAATCCATATTTATTAACCCATTTTGTATAATACCTTACATTATCAGCCCGTTGTAATTGCATATATTTTGCGTCTTCAGTTAGGGGCGGATCTCGCGAGTTTTTAGTGCACTGATTTCCCATTCTAAAAGAAAATGTTATGTAACCCTTTTCACCACGTGGTATTTCAGTTCCTTACACAGTTTATCTAGAATGACTGCCTACCTTATTCTGTTTCCCTAATCTCTGACAAAATATACAGTAATTTCCTTTTGTCCCTGATCTGTATAACAAATCTTCTGACAATAGTATTTACTGCAACCTAGTCCCTGATCTAAAACAGAAAAAAGGCAAATATCTTCCTACCTGAGCCTCCTGAGTCGACCAGTTCGAGACCGCTCTTCGGCCGCAGATCAGAAAGTGGCCAGCCTCTCAAAACGACAATTCAGTCGGAGGTCTTTGTATTTCAAGAAGAACCGTTTCGGTAGCTTCTCCTGCGCAGTATTCGACCACCGGTACACTCTGATCTGTAGCTGTCTGAGGGCTTCTGTTTTCCAAAGGACCAAACTGTTAAATAAAAAACAATGATAACAACACAGGAGGCTCAGATGCAAAAGTTTACTAGTGTACACCAGGAGGCAAAAAACCATACAAGTACAGAATTTTGTCTGACATGATGCAGGAAGTGCACAATTTTATATAGGTTACATTCAGGCTGTGCCCACCTCACTGACGTGGTCAGTCACAGGGCACCTACATCACTATGGTCTACAATATTCTATTCATAAGAAAAGCTGATGTTATACATTTTAAAAAGTTTTCCCATGGGAATAATACAGCCTTGCAAAGCACCTGGTTAGTTATAATATCTTTCTGTAAATGTTAGTCCTTCAAGGTTTCAGGCCTGTTCGAACACAATAGTTGGTTCAGTCTTGTAATACACTTTTTTGTTCTTCTTGCAACATTACTTCAGCAGCTGTGTCTTATCTTGGTAACATTCACAAGGCCAATTATCCCAGAGGAAGGAAGAAGATTTTCAATGCTTTATACATTTAATTTCCTGACCCAGCAGATAATCATTAGTGAAAAACATAAGCTTGCTGAGCTGGCTACTGTCAGGGTCAGAGTTCAAATACACTGCAGCTCCAAAGCTTCAAGCAATTACATGTAAAATCATTCTTATTGCCATATTGTTAAATAGAATAAAATGCATTATATACTTTTGCTTTTTAACTAACACTTTATATGTGTTCAAATACATATTTTTCTAACAACAGTGCATACAGAAGACTTATTCAAGATGTATTATACCTTTATTAATAGGTTACAACACTCTTTTTCAGGCTCGCTCACTTATTTTATATAACAGTACATACAGAGGTATTATTCCGGACTTATTTTACCTTTATTAATGGGTTACTACACTCTTTTTCTGGCTCTCTGACTTATTTTATATAACAGTACATGCAGTGAAATTATTCAGGGCATTTTATGGCTTTATTATTGGGCTACAACACTTTTTTTCGGGCTGTCTCACCTATTTTATATAACAATACATGCAGAATAATTACTATCCTGCCTGGTGGCGCAGCCTTAGCAGCCTATCTGCATAGGCTTGCTGATTCGCAGCACATACACCTGCAGCTGTGAAGTAAATGAAGGGATATTGAGACATACCTATCCATTATATAGACTAAATTAGCATGTCTTACATATTTCATTCCATGGCTACCTACTCAGTAGTGGGGCATCTTGCATGTCACGGGCCTCCTGTATCCATCGGTTCAGTAGGTCCTACTTCTGTCTCTTCAGGTCTGCATGGTGGTGACGGACCTGCTCACCAGTCCGAGGGACGCCTGTGGCACTGGTGAGATCATGAGCTAACCAGTTCCACGCCTCTGCTTTGTACTCCGTCCCTTGGAACTGGCCCTGCAGGAGTCTTGACTCATGACGGTGGACAAGGAGCCAAACCATGTATTTTGACTCCTTGATGCCCCAGCATTGAGCTCAAAAGCGAGTACCCTCTCCACCACCAGCCATTCTGATTGAAAATGGGAGCTATAATCAGTTATGGCGAGTATTCCCGCCTATGGAGCTTAAATATGCCGCATTTCCCACACTTTTTTGTGATTGGCCGTTTTTGAAAATTCTCGACTGACTGCAGACCTGCTTAGCAATGGTTAATCTTCCATTTATAAGTATATGTATGTTAACAGTGCATGTTTATCCTAAGCTGTCATGGCTTAGTGGTTCAGTGCTTTGATTATGGTGCACAGTGTCCCTGGTTCGAACCTTGTCATAGCTTTTTATTTTACTACTGTCCAGACAGGCTAGGGGTTGTGTCTGTGTTTAGGCCACTTTGCACTACGTTGCTCCACGTTGCCCAACGGTGCACTGATTAGTGCAGCACGCAGATCCGCACAAAGGTATTGTGCTAGGTAAAGCACTGCTTAGCTATACGCAATAATATTGCGCTAGGTAAAACCTTGCTTATCTATGGGCAATTTTATTGTGCTAGGTAAAACCCTGCTTAGCAATGGACAATTATATTGCGCTAGGTAAAACGCTGCTTAGCTATGTGCAATTATATGTCAATATCCTCAATGCTGCTCACCTTCTTATCTTTATATGTATACATTTTGTTCACTAATACATAGGCCATTTCAATGCTTTTTAATAAAATTTCATTCATATATGTCAGGAATTATTTTATATACTAATTTAAAACATGAAATAGACAGGGGAGTAGAACTGGGTATGCCTTCTTTTTGTGCAAACGCTCTACCACTATGCTATTGCTATTTGGCTTGATTTGCATAAACATTTCTTATTATGCTCTTTGATGTCGAAATTGCTAACTGCAGCTAAGCAATGGGTACACCTGCACAAATACGTGCAAATACAGGCAGCTATATCAGGAATTAGAAAAAAAAAATTAGTTTACATTTTACATTTACAAAGGGGTTTAGTATGTGGGGATGTGTACTGTTTCCTATGTGTACATTTCAGCGGACTTGCTCATTGCATTTGTCTTTTTCACTTTATATGGTTGCAGGGGAGTGGATATTTGGACTGCTCAGCAGTCTGACACGCCCCCTGCAGTCTTACACGCTCTGTGTAAGCCTTCCAGTTGAGTCAGCGCCCTCATGCATATGCATGATGCGCTGACGTCATAGTCTTAAACGGCAGTCTCCGAGTAAGACTTGGTTAGTCTTACTCGGAGGATTACTGAATCCCGGCCATAATCATTTATATACATATGTTTGATTAATAGAGAAATTATTTAAGTACTTTATGATATATTTTTCATTATTTCTTCTTTTGTTTAACCACAGATTAAATACTTTGATTTTTCAGAAGAATAACATTAAGAGATGCAGCATATATTTATGAATTAATGAGAATTTGAATTAGAACTTGTTAAAACTAAGAAGCTTAACTAAAAATTCGATTTTGCTGAAACTTAGTATAAAACAGTATGAGCTAAACTTGAAGTTATTTTAACATTCATATTAACATCTCATGTATGTGTACATTCATACAGTGAGTATTCTAATAATTTACTTGAAGATATAATTAGTATAAGATAAAAAAAATGAAAAAGACAGAACAATTAATATAATATTTTTGTGCTATTTACCTGTGTAATTTAGAAGCTGGAGTTATTGCAGTAGAGAACATTACATTTATATGTTTTCTTTTAACTATTTAGGATTATGGTTTTCTGAGTGAGTTTGTGACCAATCCAGAAACAAAATATTATTTATTAGTTAATTTTATAGGACAGTTTCTTGCACATTTTGACAAATAGTCTGAAGACTGTTCACTTTTCTTTTTGTTTTATTTTTTGTTTATTTTTTTGAGGATCTATTCAAAGTAAGGGATATCCAGTCCATGTCTTCAGTAATAGGAATCTTATTGCTATTTTTTTGAAAGAAGTTGCCATTTAATATATGAATTTTTATTCTTGCAGGAAAAACTATTTGAGCTTGTATATTATTTTTAAGCAGTTTAACTAACGGACAACCTTTTTTCTCAGTTTAGTAGTTTTGGTGGAATAGTTATTGCCAAATCTTATGCTGCACTGACCATGTTTTAACGGTGCTCTTGACCAAGCTGTTTTTAATACAGATGGTTTGTTAAGAAAGGAGAGAAATGTTATTACTATTGACCATGGGTGTGATAATAAATTAATAGGTACTGGCTTACCTGTTGTACAGTGATCTCTTTAAGTGCCATAAGAAATACCTTTCTCAAGATTTAGCCATTTAGGTATCCTGGATAAAATGTTATTATATCAACTCCTTCTGAGTGAAAAAAACTGTAATGTTTACCTTCTGTCTCTCTCTTTCCTTCTGTTCTCTATGTCATCCAGTTTGTTTTCTAACCAAGTATTTTGTTTTAGAACAAAGGCTGTCTGCATGTCTTCTTCTTTAAGTCTTCATTCTACATCTGTTAAATCAGTCTCTATATCTGAATTTTTTACTTGTTGTTGAATCAAGTCTTTCAAGATGACTGTTGGTTTAAGGGTGTTTTCCCCTAGATTATCCAGGTTTTATTGAAATCCATCCATTTTAAGGAAAGCTCCTGAAGAGTGGATGTTACTTGTATTATCTTTTCAGTGTAGAACTTGAATGAGAAAATTTTGAATTGCTCATCTTCACTAAGAGCTAGTAAGTTTCTACAGTAGTTTGACAGGAAAATGTTGACAAAACTCCACCAGATTTTCATGAGTGTTGAGAAAAGTATTAGTAAGATAATTGGTAAAGTAATTTAGATTCTGCAGAGCTCCGAGAAGGTGGTGCTCTCACTTAGCCATCTAGGCTCCACCTCTGTTTGAACATTTCTGAACTCTTTTGGACACCATAGATTATAAATGGCAGGTATTATTGAATGCTACTGTAGATCATGGAGTAATTGACCATTTGAATTTTAAATGTATCTTGAAAATACAGATGTTAAAAGTAAAAAAATAATATTTTTTTCTACAGCAGAAATATTCTACAGATATTTAGGTAGAGATTTTATGCATGTTACAAAGACATTTTATAGGTATTTTACATATGAACATTTTTTAGATGCATATCCTTTTAAATTTGAGTGACGACAGATACGTGACATTTTAATTGTTATTTAAGTTTGGGTGAATGAATGGATTGTTTACAGGTATCTGATAAAGTCTTTATGGTTCAGATGAAAGTGCTTATTCATGGTACCAGTCAATAAGGTTTTCAACTTGGTTTGTTTTTACATTTTTGATAATATTAACTGCTCATATCCAATGGAGCTATACTGCTAATTTGTTGAACTTTGACTATGGCAGTTGTTATATTCAGTGGAGCTTTTCTCTGTGGGCCTTTCATGGCCAAGTCAGACTATCCAGGTAAGCAAATACAATAAATAAATAAATTAGACATAATTGTTCAGAAATCTAACTGCAAATTAAATTCATACACTGTATTTATTACTTACAAAATATGACAAAATGTGATATAAATGAGTTGTTTTTAATAAAAAAAAAACTTGTTGATTTATTAGGGAAGAATATAATTATATAGGAAGAACCAGAGAACAGGCAAAATAAACCCACATTTTTATTTTGGCTTGGAGATCATAGATGTTGAGAAGTTTGTTTGGTGTAGCTGCAGCTAGTGGTGCCTCTGCTGGCTAGAGGATTGCCTGCAACCTCCTAAACTGAAGGTCAATGAACCCATGTCTCCATTATTTATTGTCTTTGGCCTTGTTGTAGTGCTTCCAGAGTAGGCAAAATGCTTGCTGTTAATGCATTGTTCTGGTCCATCCCAGATAAAGAGCAGGCTGGTTCAATCCAGTTAACATCCAGAGCAGAAAATAGAACAGGCAAAGATTTTCTGACCTTTGTCATCTCTTAAAGATTACATTAGTTAATGCAATATTCTGTCAGTCTCTTCCTGCTCCCTTTCTTTTTTTTTTCCTTCAAACACCTTTATTGAATTATCACTTGTGACATAGACACATTTACATTCATATAAAAGTAATCAAACTATATTAACATAACAAACATTATACTTCACATATATTCCTGTACATCATATAACCTAAGCAAAATTACATGAATTATTCAGTTCCTGCCCTTTTTTAAATGAGAAGCATCTTTATTAAACCATCACCTGCTACATATGCTTCATTTTCTTATAGGTTTTCAGACAATCACATACTTGCATATAGACAAACAAGAGCTTTTCAGTGCTATGACATTTTCAGCAACAGCCTCAACAGCCTCAGTGTACTGTTGGGGTAGAGTACAAAATCCATGTCCTATAGTGCAAGCTTTAAAAATCCATCTGATAGTTATTTAAAGTGGTTGAGAAGTGCTGATGTGAATAATTAAACAAGATCAAACAAAAGACTTGTGTGCATACCTTTGAACCTCTTAGAGCAAAAAAATCTGGACTAAGCCTCACAAAATGGGGGAACAATGGCGCAAAAATAGGGGCAGATTTTAAATATTGCTCTTATAAACTTAAGAAGTTACTAAAGTAACAGGGTTTGTGTTTACATAAATTTTCTGAGCAATTTAAAGTCTGAAACTGAAATGTATGTCATTATTTACTGATTGTATTCCTCAGATCATCTCAGTGATTTGACAGAAAACCAGAGATTTTATGAGGAATAGATCAAAAATATAAGGCAAAAATCTGGATATTCAGTGAGAATCTGGACAGTTGAGAAGTATGTGTGTGTTTGTGTGTGTGTGTGTGTGTGTGTGTGTGTGTGTGTGTGTGTGTGTGTGTGTGTGTGTATGTGTGTGTGTGTCTGAGGTGGTGCCAATTGAATAAATGTCAATAAACTTTGAAGATGCTTGGAGTATTCTACTCCAAATTTTCACTGATAATGTCTGACAGAAAAGCCAAAACAATTAGTAAAGCAGACTTTGAATGTAGGCTTAGAATTAAACAGTAAGACTTAACAAGTAAGTAAGCAATAATTTTATAAAAGCAAATGTGTTTCATTGTCAAGGACTAATCTTTTGTAATGGCTACCCATCATGTTACAACAGTAAGCATTCTTGAATTCAAATGATAGTGTATGTGTTAATCTTCTTCTTCTTTCAGCTGCTCCCGTCAGGGGTCGCCACAGTAGATCAACTGTTTCTATTTCTTCCTGTCCTCTGCATCTTGCTCTGTCACAAAAAACACCTGCATGTCCTCTCTCACCACATCCATAAACCTTATCTTAGGCCTTCCTCTTTTCCTGTTGCCTGGCAGCCTCATCCATAGCATCTTTTTCCCAATATACTCTGCATCCCTCCTCAGCACATGTCCAAACCAACGTAATATTGCCTCTCTGGATTTGTCTCCAAACCTTTCAACCTGGGCTGACCCTATGTGTTAATGACATCTGTAATCTGCAAGTTAACTTTACACACACACACACGCACACACATACACACACACACACACACACACACACACACACACACACACACACACACACACACACACACACACACACACAAATGTGTATGTGTATATATATATATATATATATATATATATATATATATATATATATATATATATATATATATATATATATATATATATTTTGCTGAAGGTGCCATATCATTCACTTGGTTGATTACAAGGTTGCCACCCCTGCTTTGGTCTTTCTGATGATGTTCCCAGAGCAATTCTAATTCCTATTTTTTTCAGCTAGTCATTATGATCCGTATGCTTGACTTTATTCAACAGATCAAATATATAACCTTCTTTTATGTCACTTTCTGAGAACCAGCTATTTTAAAATGCACATAAAGCTGTCTCTTTCTTCTGTACTGAATTCCTGTCTTATGAATATAATTAGACTTTAAAGGCTTGTAGTGTTGGCAGATTCATACAACTCTAATGCAAAATATTAACTTTGGGGTACTCTAGCATACAATTCCTGTCTAACATTGCCAAATCCTTCAATTACTTGATCCAATAAAGTGCATGCTGAATGTCCAATAAATAATATTCAACCTGAGGTACAGCAATATTACAGTTAGTGTATATACATATATATATATATATATATATATATATATATATATATATATATATATATATATATATATATACATACATACATACACACATACATACATATATATGCTGGAAATACCCCAATGGACTTGTAAAAGGCTCTGAATTACACAGTGAGTTATTACAGCTTTTTAACAAACAAGGTTGTGAACTTTTAAACCTGCTTGTAAGAAATAACAAAAAGAAAACTGATGAACTTAAAGGGACTATTGAGAGGTTGGATGTTAATTTAAAGAATGATTTGTTGTTTGAATCTAGGAAATGTGATTACTTAAATGTATTTAAAGATATTGAGAGTAAGATTGATGTACTTAAAAATAAAAAAGCAGATAAACTGTGGAGGGATAAAAGGGATTATGAAGGGGGAAAGCCTACCCTAGTCCACCCGGGGCCCAAATGTGCACAATAACAACAACAATATTGACAGTAATGTAAATTTGACTGCTGGGGGGTTATTTTAGAGAGAGATGACGAAGACAGTTCACCTGCTAGCCCTTTAGAGTTTCAGCCTCTGAGGAGGTCGGAAAGACTTATGAATCAGAGGCAGAGACAGGAACCACATGAATGGGAACCAATACAAATGACATACCCCAGAGGAACTAACACTGGAGAGGTTCATCCCACTGGAATGGCAGGGGGAGGGGCAACTACAGATGGTAGAAGATGTACCACAATATAAAATAGTTCCAAACACAATTGGTGATTTTAAAATGTTTAACTATAGTTCTATAGAAGTCACTAATGTGTGGGCTGATTTGTATGACAAAGGGCTGACAAGTGCCAGTAAGAACTGGGAGTATTGAAGAAGCAATCATACAGTTGAAACTGTTTGTTAGAAAATTGAACTTAGGAATATTTTTTCATGGTAACAATGTAGTGCACGACACAAATGCATGTAAAAGACCTAGTTTCTTTAATCCACCGCTTCACCCTGTATTAAGCATTTATGAAAAATGTGTGAATATGACATCAGGAAGTTTATAGAAGAAAATAGGGGCAATTTTGACATGTAAAATTTGACTATGCAAGAGGAGAAATTGTTAACAGAGATCAAGGGTCTCACACAGGTCAAGATTATGAAACCTCACAAAGGTGGGGGACTTGTGGTGATGGACTCAAATGAATATGTCAACAAGATGTTAACTATTTTATACAGTGACACATATGAGGATGTTTCATGTAACGAAATGAATATTGCCTATCATAGGATTGATTTGTTAAATAATCAAATTACTTCGAGTGGACTTCTTTCTTATTTCACAATCCCTGGCGGAAGGAGATATTAAATATCATGCGGAACCGAGACACTTCTTGGATCACTCTAGAATTACCTTAAAGCTCCTTTTGCCCATTAACTTGGTTAAAAGGGTCAAAAATTGTAAGTGGTCTTTGAGTAATAACCTATTACATAACTCAGAGATTATTCAGGAAATACCTAGCATTTTAACACAGCTAAATAATAGCATGGAAGACATAAATATTCCGTATGACATTCAATGGGCGGCTTGCAAAACACAGATTAGGGGAGTCCTTATCCAGAAAGCTTCCTATCTCAAAAAAGTTGCATTAGAAAGAGAAAGTAAGTTAGTGGCGGACCTAATAGACTTAGAAAAGAAGTATCAAGATAAACCCGATCCTAATACTGAAAACCAATTAATATTACCCAAAGACAATTACATCAATTGCATCAACAAAAGTATTCTATATACGAACTGAAATGCATAGTCAAATACTCAGAGTGGGCACAATTCCCATCCAAAGTCTTAGCAAGTATTATTGCAAATAAACAGGAAAAAGGTAAAATTTCACTTCTTCATCACCAGGATAAGGTATTTAAGTCTGATACCCAAATACTTGAGCTATTTCACCTGATTTATTCTGAATTATATGGCATGAATAACCAACAATCCTCCTCCGATGACATACCAGAATAAAATAACGTATGCTAAATTAAGTAAACAGTATGTGGAATTCCTAGATGCTCCCCTTGCTTTACAAAAAGTGACTAATGCCATAGGAAGACTGAAAAAAGGAAAAGCGCCCGACCTGGATGGATACACCTCAGAATTTTATAAAACTTTTATCGTAACCATATCACCCATATTACTAAAAGTATACAATCACATTAAAATTTATGGAATATCTGACTATCATCTTAATAACTCCAAAACAATTTTCAGATCTAAAAACCCCTTAGATAAGTCTAACCCACATAATTACAGACCCATACCCCTATTAAATGTTGATATTAAAATTATCTCATCAATTTTAGTGGAAAGAATGAAAAAAGTTATGCCTTATATAATTTCTCTGGAACAAACAGGTTTCATGATGAATAGACAGACTTGGGACAATACCCTAACATTAGATGCTATGGTGCATCTCAACAGGAAAAACTATAGCCCTAAATATGGGCTAATACTTGATGCCTGCAAACCATTTGATAGGGTAAATTGAAAATTATTATTCACTACCATGTCCTATTTCAATATCCCTAAAAGTCTTATTAATATTATTGAAAACCTGAACAGTAAAACTTATACCTATCTGTATATTAATAAGACCTTATCTAAGCCCATCCAAATACTGAATGGAACTAGACAGAGATGTCCCTTGTTGCCCTATCTTTATAACCTTTACCTCGAGCCCCTATTCCTTTCAATATCCCAAATTACATTTCATTCCATCCCCAAAACTTTAAATGTCAAGACAAGTTTATCAGCTTACGCAGACAATTTAAATATCTATTTTGAACGCCCCATCTCAGACATTAGGAGATTAGCTGATATAATAGACTCTTTTTCTAAGGTTTCAAATTATTTAATAAATCCAAAGAAATCATTGATTTCCCCATAAACCCATCAGGTCATAAAGAATATCTGTTCACAGACTCCCCTTTCAGAATTAACTACTCCCTTAAATATCTAGGAATACATTTTGATCATACTTCTCAGTCTATGTACGAGAATAATCTCATGAAAGTATGGATGGGTATCTTACCAGATTTGCATAGATGGCAACAACTTAATCTATCCCCCCTGTCTAAAACTGCAATTATACAGATGAATGTCCTACCTAAATTATTATATCAATTCAATACTCTAAATCTAATTATCCCTAATAACTTTTTTCAAAAGATTAATAAAGAGCTGGCGATGTTCATATGGTTTTCAAAAGCAACTAGTATAAGTTATCAGAAATTATGCTATCCTAAACTAAAAGGTGGTCTGAGCTTGCCTGATTTTCGTCTTTATTACTTGATAATATGTACAAGCAGGGTTAAATGAATCTTAACGTTCACTCAAGTGGACAATGTATGGTACCCTCAATGGACCAAACTCTGGCATAGTCACATAAACAGTAATAACTTTAACCCTATAGCCTTACCTTTCTTAACAGCTAAAAGCTTGAATACTTTTCCCATTAATAGCATCATGAAGCAAAGGGTTAAGGACTTCCAAAGCTTAATAAAGTATATGGAGTTCGAGAATACCCTTCACTTATTACAACCAATTCATATGAACCCTAATATTAGGTTAAACAACAAAATGATTAGTCTACTTGACTACCCCTTAATAAGAGATTACACTGTCTGGGATATACACAGACATAAGGAGAAATCAATAAGCGAACTTAAGGATGAGCTAAAACTTGGTCAGAAGTACACTATCATTCTTCGTCAAATCAGAGAACTCCTAACAACAGTAGTGATAGATGAACCCAATATTGGAAAAGATGTTCCTGCTGCTATGGAAATCATAAAAAGTCTATCTAAAAGTAAAAATATGATATTTAACACTTACAAATTATTGATGGCCTCTAAGCATCAGAATGTAGTACTCTTCTCCAACTACTGGGATCAACAGAATAATAACCTCAGTAAAGACCAAAAGCTCAGTGCAATAGAATCAACCCTTAAGTTTTCCCCCTTTAAAAAGTTGATTTATACTCAACTAAAGAGAAATAATAATACTTATTTTACCCCATGTACTTTAAATAAATTCAATTCCAATACATCCCTGTCATGTCCTTGCTGCTCCTTTCCTCAAGTGGACTTGCTACACATTCTCTGATCCTGTAGTCACACATATAAACTTTGGTGCTCTCTTAAGGTTAGACTAGAAAAGATGTGTTATCAAAAATCGAACCAATCATGGGAACTAGCGATCCTGCACATTACTGACCTTAGGTTACCTAAACTAAAGTTATATGTACGCATCATTCTATGCCTATTGACTACATTTTATATAACCAGGAATTGGTTAGATTGCACCAAACTTTCTTGGGGTGGCCTCAATAGTTTAGTAATAAAATACATATCTTCACAAAACGTCTTCATTAATAACCCTAATAAGCAAGAGTACTACCAGAAAATCTGAAAAATTATTTTTGATATTTTTCAGGGCGACTAGAAGTTGTATGACTTATACCTGATGCTTTAGATTTAACTCTGATATACTAAATTACCTCCTCATATGACTATATTTTTATTACAAAATTAATTGATTCCATTCTATAGAATTCACAGTAGCACCTTCTATGTAACCTTTTATGTAATTTTTTCTTTTATATATATATATATGTAATCTTGTACATAGTTTCCCCCTTTTTTGTTTCTCCCTTTTTTACAGCCTATGTTATATAAGAGGTCTACAGTATAATGCATTTATTCATGACAAAACCTTTTTTTCATTTTGTACTTAACTTCTTTTTCTTGATTGTATGGTCATGCCATATTGTTTCATTGTCCTTTTGATAAATCAATAAAAAGTTATTTGAAAAAAAAATACTTTGATTGACCTGGACTTTCTCAAGGTGTCCCACCCAAGTACCCCCACCATATTTGGTATACCGAAGACCCATAAATGCAACAATGATCCTCCACTGAGGCCGATTGTTGATGCAAAAGCCTCTAAGATGCTCCCTTTAGCAAAATTTGTGGAAAAGAACGTTAAAGGGTTGTTGTCAGAATGTAGTTATATATTTAGAAACTCATGGGACCTTTTGTCCAAGGTTTCTAACCAAATGTACTCTGTGATCTATATTCTGTAATACCCCATGAGGAGGGGCTAGAAATGTTTCAAGAATTTCTGTGCAAATATCCAAGGGTTGATAATGGTAAAGTTTCTACTATTGTGGCACTTATGGACATGATATTGGGAAACAAGTATATAATATTTGAAAATCAATTGTTTCACCATTTAAAAGGGGTAGAGATGGGGGCAGTTTGTGCCCCTATGTTTGCCAATACTGTATTGGCCAACTGGGAGAGTGAACAGATATTTAATTCAGAGTTTAGCAGATGTTGGACATTTTATGGACGCTTCCTGGATGACATAGTCATTTTTTGGGTAGCGGGTAGAGAAAGGTTGAATTAATTTTTTGAATTTCTTAATTCAAGCGCTACTTTTCTTCAATTTACTATGGGGGTATATGCAGATATACTGCATTATCTTGATGTCTTGATTGTTAAAAACAGGGTGGAAAAGAGATTTGAATCCAATCTCTGTAGAAAACCCACCTATTTGAATGCCCTATTGCACTACAAAAGTTTTCACCCAGTTCATCAAAAGAAATCACTAGTGAAGGGACGATTGCTAAGGCTAGCCCATATGGTTAGTGAGGATGTAGTCTTTGTGGAACAATGTACAGTTTTGAAAGAAATGTTGCTGAATAGGGGTTACCCTCTATGGTTCCTCGAAAGTATTCTAATGAGGTTACCAGGAAAAGACAGGAACATATGTCTCCCTGCTAGGAACAAATCCAGGAGGGGGCTGCCTGATGGTAGAGTGGGCAACAGACATGAAAGTATCAATTTTCATTGTGCATTGATTTTACCTTATAACATACATTTTGATGGCATAAGGAACGTTATTAACCACAACTGGACTATTTTTAGAGCTGATGGATAGTACCTTGAAAAAAGTGGGCACAAACCAAATGTGGTTTACAAAAAGGATTTGTGCTTTAAATCCATGCTTGAGAGATGTAGGAAGGGTTTACAGGGTGGGCGCATGAACAAGTGTGGCCACTGTAACCAGTGTAGATTTATCAAAGAAGGGGAGGAAGTGTCTATACCTAGGTGGGAGAACATGTAATTTAGACATAGACTGAACTGTCATAGTACTAATGTGGTGTATATAGCTTTCTGCCAACAATGTACCTCATTTTATATAGGTAAAACCAAGAACAAGTTTAAAACAAGGATTTACCAACACCAATATGATATTCACAAGCTGGATGACAAAAATGCATTAGCCAAACATATTATCAGGTTTCCCACACATTCTTTTAAGTATTCTTGTATAGAAAAAGTTAGTTTTGACCAGAGGAGAGGGCCACATGATATTTTACTTGAATATAAAGAACTGATTTGGCAGATAAGGAGTAATGCCACTGTACCCCTTGGTTTAAATGAATCCATTACTATAAATAGTATTTTAAAATAAAAAGCTGAATTTATGTTTTACTAAGGGCTTGGACATATGACGGTATTTGCAAGTAGGAATTTTGATGCTAGATTTTAAAAACAGGCAAGGTTTTTATATGTGTAGGTGTTTATATGTGTATAACTTTATATTAGATGTATGTATTGTTTTAAAGATTAATTGAGGGGTGGAATTTTTAGTCATGTGACTTAATTGCTGTATTTAAGCTTAATTCTGATTTTAAACTACGTTATGAAGAAGTTTGAGATTGTTCTTATGAAAGTCCTCAACATTTGGAATAAATTGGTGCTTGGTGACGTTTTTCACTTCATTTTTTTGTTTTTTCAAGCTTTGTTTTTTGTTCTTTATTCTTGAATTCAAATGATAGTGTATATGTTAATGACAGCTGTAATCAGCAAGTTAACTTTACATACACTCACACACAATTATATATATATATATATATATATATATATATATATATTTATATGGATTTTGCTGAAGGTGCCATATCATTCACTTGGTAGATTACAAGGCTGCCATCCCCACTTTGGTCTTTCCGATGATGTTCCCAGAGCAATTCTAATTCCCATTTTTTCAGCTAGTCACTATGATCCGTATGCTTGACTTCATTCACCAGATCAAGTATATAACCTTCTTTTGTGTCACTTTCTGAGAACCAGCTATTTTAAAATGCACATAAATCTGTCTCTTTCTTCTGTACTGAATTCCTGTCTCATGAATTTAATTAGACTTTAAAAGCTTGTAGTGCTGGCAGAGTTATACAACTCTTATGCAAAATATCAACTTTGGGGTACTCTGGCATACCATTCCTGTCTAACATTGCCAAATCCTTCAATTACTTGATCCAATAAAGTGTATGTTGAATATCCAATAAATAATATTCAGCCTGAGGTACAGCAATATTGCAGTATATATATATATATATATATATATATATATATATATATATATATATATATATATATATATATATATATATATATATATATATATATATTTATATGTATATATGTATATATATATATATATATATATATATATATATATATACACACACACACACACACACACACACACACACACACACACACACACATATATATATATATATATATATATATATATATATATATGTATGTATATATGTGTATGTTTACACACATATATATATATATATATATATATATATATATATATATATATATATATATATATATATATATGTATACAGTACTGCGGTGGTGCAGCAGTAGCATTGTTGCCTCACAGCAAGAGGTTCTCCTGTTCGATTCTCAGCTAGAGTGTGAGGAGTGCCTTCTGTGCAGAGTCTGCATGTCCTCCCCACGGTTGGGTGGCATTCAAAAGGCATGTGTAAATGGGCATGCCTTCATTGAAGGTTGGACGTCGAGCTGGCACCTTGGCATTTGTGAAAATCTACTGCCAATCATTAGCAGATCGGAGTTCCGCTGTGGTGACCCCTAAATGGGAAAAGCCAAAATACAACATATATATATATATATACATATATATATATATATATATATATATATATATATATATATATACACACACACACACACACACACACACACATATATATATATATATATATATATATATATATATATATATATATATATATATATATATATGTATATGTATAACAAGTAATGATGCAGAAGCCTCAGCCCAGTGTTAGGCACTCCTGAGTGTGAATCCCCCTAAAAATGTTTTACAGGTATAAGAGTGTGTCTTGGAATTCATCTGTTTTTGTAGGGAACACAGCTTAATTTTAAAGTGTTGGGCTCTTAGTACAATGCCTCACAATACCAAGAGTGTTGCTGCACTGTGTTGATCAAGCGACATATGAAATTCATTATTTATTTATTTTATTCATTTATTTTGTTTACTGAGTTAGGCCACTAATCACAAAGGACTAATTTCAGCACCAGCCCAGCGGGATTTTTAGATACTTCTTTTTTATATAAATATAATGGCGCAATACAGATTCCCAACAACAACAAAAAATAATATTGGGTAACATTGGAATTGATAAAATAAGAGCCATTTGTTATATAAAGAAATATTACATACACAAAAAAGAAATGGGTAAGGGGAGTGAGATGGTGTAGAATAGAAGGTGAAACAGGATAAATATAGAATTTATAGGATCTTGCCGAAGGAGTCAGTGCATGTTTGGGACTAGTTATAATTATGGTGATCTCATCTTTTTACGGAAGGAGGATTGTTAAGTGAGATGGCTTGAGGTGAAAATTTACAACAGGCTTGTTGTTGTGGGTAGTAGAGGTGTAGCTGGCTATTCTGGTGCCCATCTGGTGCCTCCCTCTCCATGTTAAGTTGAGGAGCAAATGAAAAAAATCTGTGTTCCCAAATGTGTTGCTCCTTATGTAAGGCACAAGTCAAGTGCATTGTTTAACAAAAAAATCTCTTCTTAAACTGTAACAAGCAGTTTGCTAGAGTTTATGCTATACATCGAGCACTAAAGTATTTCAGTTCAGATGACAAATGCAAAAAAAAAAAAAAAATGCTTTTATGTAATTAAGTGTGGCAAACTGCTTGCTACAAATGTAACAAGTAGTTTGGTACATATTAAAATTAAAAAAAGAGCTTTGTTATGTCACACATGGAGCTCTAAAGCTCTGCCTCAGTTCATACCACAAACGCGATTATGGCATTAATGAATGCCGGTATCACACTGAAGACCCCAATTATATCCCCTAACATTTTGCAGTTGGGGCATCTGCCCCATTCTACCCCACCCTATCTATCCTCCAATTAGGTAGGATTTAAGCTTGGGATTGAATTTTGTGTAATTTGAAATTCCTTTTGGGTATTGGGGAAGTTCATAAGTTGCTATTACAGCATTTAGGGCTTAAAGCTATCCAATAAAGCTGTTTGAGTAAACTGAAGATCATACACATACAAGCAAAATCATTTATCTAACTTGTTTTTAAAAGTCAGAAGAAATTCACATTTTCTTATATCCAGAGGGAACTTATTCCACATATTTAGTTCAATTAGGAATTTTGACATTTTATTTTAAACATGCAGCTATCATGTTTATAAGTTTTGATATTATTGCTAATATTTATATAAAACATTGCCTATAACATTTAATTTCCTTCTTAAATATGTATAATGAATAGTAAATAATTTTAATTTAATACATTTCTCTTCATAAGTGTGTGCATTTAGTGATTTAATTCTTTTTTGTAAACTTCCTTTGCACATGCTCAAGTTTTGTATGGTGACCTATAAGTACAAAAAACATTATTATATTCAAGACGTGATCTAATGAATGATTTGTACAGTTCTACCCTGTACCTTTCCTCTCGTAAAGAAATATTTTTCATTAATAAACCTAGTTGTTTCATGGCCTTAGATACAATTACATTAATAATTCTTGGTTAACCTTAAGTTTGATGAAAGTAATATTCCCGGATCTCTGTAATCAGCTACTTCAGTTAAAATCTTATTATGTAACAGAAATGGTTCCGTCTTAGTATTTTTGCAAAAAGTCAGGATTTTACATTTGTTCATATTCAAATTAATGTCAATGTTTTTGGTACAGGAAAGTATTTCTGCCATATGCATTTATTTATTTATTTATTTGACATTTGTTTACTGGGAAAGTCCGACTCAGACAGAAAGTGCCCATTTTCAATGGAGGCCTAAGAATAAAAGTCCTACAATCACAATCTTTCAAAAATCAAGTACAGATATTTTAAATAACAAAGTGCCATGTCACACTACAAAACATAAGAGTGAAAAATGTTGTAATGAGAAAAACACAGATATGTTTCATAGTAGAGTGCAAAGAAAAACAATAACATGAGTTAGAGAAAATTTGTGAGGAAAAACTCTGTAGTCTTATTATGTGTTACATAGATTAGTATGCGATAAATAAGATCTGATACATTTTGATAAGATATTTAAAGAGATATTAGAGATTACATTATTAGAGACAGTGAGGGGAAATTCAGTGATTACTTAGTGTGAGAGATGGTGTTCATATTATGGTTATAGAAGGAAGATGGAAGAAGCTGGAGAAAAGGACATTTTAAGAAGAGTGAGGGTAAGATGTCATCAGGTAGCATAGGTGAGTAGGGAGGAAAGAGAAAGAGGTAGAAGACAGGTCAACAGAGACGAAGTGGACAAGGTATTTGTTTATGTTGACATTGTCATCAGTTGAAGAAATGAAGCATAATTTACAATCATCTGCATATTTATTCATCCAGCCATGACTTATAGTGAGAAAAGAAGCAAAAACATTAAATAATAAGGTGTCCTATACTGAGCCTTGAGAAGCATCTGTTACTGGAGAAGGATTCAAGCTTTGTCCAATGAGTATTACAACTTTTCCTTTCAGATAGCCATTCCATAATCTAACTGGTTAAGTATGGATTTAAATTATATTGAGGAGGGTTTCAAGAATCATTTTGTGAGGTAATATATCAAAGATCTTAGCCAAGTCTATGTATATGACCAGAGCCGACATTCCAAGATCTATAGGATTAGTAACATGATCATGAACTACAGCATGAACTAGCACCTCCCCATTGTGCCCTGTTCAATCACAGCCTCACCTCAGGCTTTGTCCCTACTGAATGGAGCACTGCTACAGTCATCCCTCTCCACAAAGGAGGAGCGACTACAGACCCTGGGAACTATCGCCCCATTAGCCTGATGAGTCTGATATGCAAAGCTATGGAAAGCATCATCATGGACCTAATAAACAAGGATATAGGAAATCTCCAAACTCTGGATCCCACACAGTTTGGTTTTGTGAAGGATAGATCATGCCTGCTCAACCTGGTTCACTTCTTTGAGTCAGTCACCAGAGCTGTGGATGAAGGCAAGGTGGTTCATACAGCCTACCTTGATCCGGCCAAGGCATTTGATAACATTCCCCACTCAGGAATCATAGAAAAACTCACTAAGCTAAGCATCAACCCCTATATCACTAGGTGGGTTGCAACTGGCTCACAGATAGAACCCACAGTGTGAAAGTAGATGACTCCAAGTCAGACTGCCGACCAGTCATGAGTGGAGTCCCACAGGGTTCAGTCCTGGGTCCTCTCCTGTTTGGTATCTACTTCTCTGAAGTCCAGGCCAACACAAAGGGACTCTGGCTGACAAAGTTTGCAGACGATTGTAATTTGGGAGCCATAATTAACTCCCCAAGTGATGTTGACATCCTACAGAAAGGCCTCACTGAGACCAGCAACTGGTGTCAGAACCATGGCCTTAAGCTCAATGCCAAAAAATGTGTTGTCATCCCCTTTGGGAAAAACCCGGTTCCCATGAATTACTACATCTATGGTAGTCCACTGAACACAGAAGGTGTTATAAGAGATCTGGGAAAAGGTTGACAGCAACCTCTCTTTTGACCACCACACTGCCACTGTGGTCAGAACGTCCTTCTATGTGGCACATCTCATTACTAAGGGTTTTGCATCCAGGAAGAAAGAGGTCATTGTCTCCCTCTACTCTTCCCTCATTAGGCCAGTCATCGAGTACAATGCCCCATTTGGCATGTACCTCACTAGACACCTGCAACAACTGGAGAGGCTGCAAAAGTACCTCACAAAGAGGATCCTAGGTCTTAAACACTTGTCCTATATGGACAGACTCAAAAGGCTCCAACTATTCTCTGTCTCATATCGCCTACTTAGAGGTGATCTCTGCTTGACTTACAAAGCCATGTCTAACCCAGCTCTGTTAGAAATGCTACATCTAAAGAAATCCCAATCCCTCGGCACTAAATGCTCCAGAGACCTCAACCTCATTACCACAATCAACAGAACATGCTGGAGGGACAGGTTCATACCCAGACACTGCCCATGCTATGGAATAGACTTCCCATACATGTCAAGTGGAGCACCTCACTGGCCCTCTTCAAGAAAAATTTTGATGAGTGGATGGGAAATAGAAAATTCTCCCCATGGATCACTCCAGTGGCTGAACTCAACAGAAGCACTGGGAACTAAGGTTGGGTGGCATGATGCTAGGGTAATCTTATGGGCTGGGCTTGTAAAGGCTCCAGGGCCATTAGCCTAGTACATACCTATGAACCTATGAACCTATAAAATTAATTTAAAGAAAATCATATTAAATGACTTTAAGAAGCATTATGAAAAATTAATAACTCACATTTAAGTATAAGTTGCAATAACAATATAGAAGGCTTTCTAAAAGAAAATATTCAGAGTAAATTATCAAATGACAACATTAGTAAAATTGATAAAGCCTTCACTTTAAAGAAATTAAAAGATCAAATAAACAATCTAAAAAACAATAAAGCACCAGGATTAGATGGACTAATACCAGAATTACATAAAATGTTACCTAATAGTATATTATGACAGGTCTATATTAAAAGCACGAACATTCAGAAACATGAATACGAGTACATCGACACATAAACATCGAAGTACAACAACAGCAAAAGACGTAAACAGTGAAAATCAGGACGCCAAACATATTTCAGAAAACAACAGCACCATACAGGTAAGGAAAACCTATGTACACAAACTTCAATAAACACACTTTTGCAGGGAGGCATGCCCCCCTGCATCCCCCACACCCCCCTACTTAAATATATCAACTCAGAGATCGCACTAAAGTGGGCAAAAGGATATATTTCCTCTTCCTCACAATCACCCTGCTGGCCAAGGAAATACGTTTGGCATCCTGATTTTCGATGTTTACGTCTTTCACTGTTGTACTTTGATTTTTATGTGTCGATGTATTCGTAGTCGTGTTTCTGAATGTTCGTGCTTTTAATATAGACCCATTATGACTTACACGAAATGCATTTCAGGAAGTCAAAACTACATCCATTATTCCACCCTCATGGAAATATTCTATTGTGTCACCCATTTTAAAACCTGACAAAGAACCCATCTCATGTTCTTCATATAGACCAATTTATTTGTTGAACATAGACTACAAGATTTTCATGTCAATCTTAGAAAATAGATTAAACATTATTCTAACTGAATTAATAATAAGTTTTGACATTGTTAAAGCTTTTGATTCCTTAAACTGGTCTTATTTATCCAAAGCTTTACAAGAATGCAACTTTTCCACAGACTTTATAGGCTTAATCAAAAAAACTTAATGAAAATTCAACCTCCTTTGTAAAGATTAGCTCTTTCTTATCTAGTCCTTTTAAAGTGTTGAAAGGTACAAAACAAGGGTGTCCCTTGTTCATAGGCTCATAGGTAGGTACTAGGCTATCAGCTCAAGGGCCTAAGTAAGCCTAGCCAACAAGGTTCCCTGCCTTATGCCACCCAAGAAAGTTAATTTCTTGTGCCCCTGTCGAGCAGAGCTACAGAAGTGATCCCTAGGGTGTATTTCCTATTTCCCATCCACTCATCAAGATTTTTCTTGAAGAGTGCTATTGAGGAACTTTGCTTGACATAGATGGCTAGCTTGTTCCAGAGTATTGGAAGTCTCTGGGGCAGGAATCTATCCCTCTAGCATGTCCTGTTTATTGTGGTGACAAGGTTTAGGTCCCTAGAGCATGTAGCTTGGAGGAATTGGGATTTCTTTAGGTGTAGCATGTCCAACAGCTCCGGGATTAACATAGCTTTGTTATGTTAGGCAGAGATCTCCTTGGAGTAGGCGAGTACAGAGTAAAGCTGGAGTTTTTTGAGACGGTCAGTGTAGGGCATCTGTTTGAGGCCAGTAATCCTCTTTGTGAGGTACTTCTGTGGCCTTTCCAGCTGCTGCAGATGTCTTGTGAGGTACATTTCAAAAGGGCTGTTGTACTATATAATGGGTCTAATGAGTGCCGAGTAGAGGGGAACAATGACCTCTTTTTTCCTGGATGATAACCCTTGTGTGATGAAGTGTGCCACATAGAAGGATTTCCTGACTACTGTGGCGATGTGCTTATTTATCAAAGGAGAGACTACTGTCCATCTGGGTCCCAAGGTCTCTTATCACATATTCAGTGTTAAGTAGACTGCCGTTTATGTGGTAGTTCATGGGTACAGAGTTTTTACCAAAGGGGATGACAATGCATTTTTTGGCATTGAGCTTGAGGGCATGCCTCTGACACGAGGCATCAGTCTCAGTGATGCCCTTCTGTAGGATGTCCACATCATTTGGGGACTCGACCATGGCTCCTAGTTTGCAGTCATCTGTGAACATTGTTAGCCAAAGGCCTTCTGTGTTAGCCTGTACATCAGAGAAGTAGATACCAAACAGCAGAGGTCCCAGGACTGAACCCTGTGGAACTCCACTTGTCACTGGTTTGAAGTCAGATTTGGAGTCTGCAACTTTTACAGTGTGGGTTCTGTCAGTGAGCCAGTTGGCAACGCATCTTGTGACATAGGGACTTTTACCTAGTTTAGTGAGTTTAGCTATAATTCCAGAATGGGAGATGGTGTGGAAAGCCTTGGCGAGGTCAAGATAGGCTGTGTGAACCACCTTACTCTTGTCTATGGCTTTGGTGACTGTCTCAAAGAAGTCGATCAGGTTCAGAAGGCATGCTCTGCCTTTCACAAACCCGAACTGGGTGGGGTCCAGAGTTTGGAGGTTACCAATGTCTTTGTTTATGAGTTCCATGATGATACATTCTATGGCCTGGCAGATCCAGCTCAATCAGGCTAATAGGGCGATAGTTCCCAGGATCAGTGGTGGCTCCCCCTTTGTGGAGTGGGATAACTGTTGCTGTGCACCATTCAGTGGGCAGAAAGCCTGACGTGAGACTATGATTGAACATGGTGCTTAGGTGGGGAGCCAGTTCGTTCTGAAGTTCATGTAAATCGCAGCCTGGGATGTTGTCACATCCCATGGATGCTGTGTTTTTGGTTTTAGAGAGTACAGCTTTTGCCTGCATAGATGTGATTACAGGGACTCTGCATTCTTCCTGTATAGATATGGGCTCTTTAGGGGTGAGAGGATGGTAAAGTTAGCACTCAACCTACCTGATAGGATGTTGGCAATATCAGTTGGTTCTGTAATTTTCATGCCGTTGTGCTGTAACTCAGAGCAGATCTGGGTGTTGCCATTGAGATTTGTGACATAGCTATAGAATGCTTTGTGGGCACCCTTAGAATCAGTGGCAATTTTGTTTTTGTAGCTAACTTTGGGGGATCTTATAAGGGATCTCAGCTTCTTACTGAGGCTGACCAGGGAGCTCCTCCACTTACGGGATTTTACTCTCTTTTGCAACAGTTTCTTCCTTCTGCTGTAGAGTTTGTTTATGGCAGGGGACCACCAGATTGTCTTCCTTTTTTTGGAGGATAGCGTCTTGGTTCTGTTTGAGATAGCATGATCCATGCACTCGTGTAAGTGCTTATAGAGTGCATTTGTGTAGGATTCAGCAGTAGTAACTGTACTGTCCATCTGCATGGGTGTCATGAAGTTCACCACTTCTGTCTTAAGAAGCATGAAGTTGGCTTTGGAGAAATTTTTTACCATGGTTTCCTTAATGGTGGGTGGGGACGGGATGCAGATATCTAGGGTGATTAGCTTATGGTCGGATCTGACCAACGAGGAGTTGACTTCAGGTGTGGAACACCAGTCATTCATGTTGGTAATGACTAGGTTTAGGATATTGTTGACCTTGGTGGGGGTGTGGATAAGTTGATCCAGGGCAGTGGAATTTATGAATTCCAGAAAGCATTGAGCGAAGGAGTTGGTACATGAGTAGTTTTCCCAGTTAATGGTGTAGTTGAAATCGCCCATTATTAGGGTGTTTTGTTGAACCCTAATATTTTCCAGTATATCAAGAAAAGAGGAGTGGGAATCATGGGGCATGGTGGGGGATCTGTAGCAAGCTACAATTTGGATTGCAGTTTTGCACATAGTTAGTTGCTCTTGGATAATCTCGGATACATTATGCTGCACAGCTAGCCTGGAGGTGTGGATATCCTTAATGAATATGGACACACCTCTGCCTTTGGTGTTCTGGTCCAGGTTTGATGGCTGAAAAGTGTGGTATGAGTTATAGCCTGGTAATGCAGGGGTGCTTTCTAGAGCCTTGAACTAGGTCTCAGTCACTGCACAGATATCAATGATCTCCATTTTAAGGAGTGCCTCGAGTGAGTGCATTTTGAGATTTAGACTTCTAGCATTGCCATTAACTTTTGCTTTAGCTATAGAGCCATTTGCCAACTATGTCAGAAATAATATAAACATCAAAGTCTATAATCTAAATGATGAACTGTCACCTAAAATTCAGCTTTTCACAGATGGCATTAATTATTAGTGGTGATATTGAAACCTCAATGGACTATTTAGTTAAGGTGCAAGACATTTTTGAAAATATATCTGGATTAAAATTCAATGATAACAAAACTCAAGTGCTTTTGATAAAGAAGAAAGTTACCTGAAAGCTAAATTCTTGCAAATACTTTAACTGGGAAAGTACTCACATTAAATATTTAGGTGTTACTATCCATAAAAAGTCAATTTCAGTTAATTATCAACACCTCATTAACTCAATCCTAAGTTTAACAGATAACTGGAACAAACTGCTTTTTTCACATTTGAAGATAGAATGATTTTACTACCTAGAATTCTATTCATTTGTCAAGCATTAACCCCCCACACACACACACACACACACACACACACACACACCTAAAATAGCTATTAAAGGAATCAAAACTATCCTGCTCAAATGTCTCTGTTTCCCCAAACAACAAGAATTTCTTTACAATGGCATGCACCAAGATGGGAAGAAGGGGATATTGGATTCCCTAATGTCAATATGTACTTTAACTCAATTATTATTAATACAGTTCTCTTATGGATCGATACTTCATATGCTTTATGTTGGAAGTCAATCCATGAAAATATGTTATTTAACAATAATAAAACATTACTAGATCCCCTTATTAAAGTAGAAGGAAATGCCTTTATCTGGATATTAAAGACATATATACAAAATGATAATCAGAAACTCATATTCTTTCCAATCATAAACCAGGTATTATTAAAATTTAAAATAATTATATATTCCAATCATTTAATCAAAAATCTGTTAATAACACTATTTTCAATAGCCTTCTGTACTGAATGCTTGATCTCATTTGATGCAAGTAAAATGTTAGAACTTAAAAACAGGAATTTATTATACTAGAATCTGTTTTTGTCTAATAATAAAATCCATTCTGCAGATTACTTGATTGTTACATATAGGTTACACAACTGCAACTGGATTGATATTAAATATGCAAAGAATTCATCTAAAATAAAATGATGATGACACTAGAATTACACAATAAAATACATCTAAAATCTTATATATCATTTCCAGTATAAATAATGGATCCTTCAAGAGCACCCCTTTCATATGCAAAATATACAAACTTATCAGAAGTTATTTTGGTTCTACAGATATATTTTTCTGGAATTACTCTACTAGAATTAATAATCAAGAATTTTCAATAAATAATAAAGAACTTTGTTTAAAGTCAGCAGGAAAGTCCACATCTTCTCCTTACTGGAGAATATATACTTGGAAAGTCCTACATAGATGTTTCTCAACACCGCATAAAACTGCGAAAGTGTTTAAAAAAGATAATGTAACATGGAGATATGAATTACTTAATGCTGACTGCTTTCATATGATCATTGGTTGTAGAATAGTATTCTCCTTTTGGACAGAATTTAGATCTTTCTGTAGTGCCTTGTGGAATGATAATAGTATGACTTCTGACTCTCTTATAATATTTAATACACCAGTTCCAGAAGACATACCTAAAAATCAAATATCTCTGTTATGGGCAATTTTATCTATTGCTAGAAAAGTTGTCACAAAAAATGGAAATCTAAGTCTGCTCTCTTATTTAATTATGAATTAATTTATTTAGCCAAATCAGTATGGAACAGTGAAAGCTCCACTATAAAAATGAGAACAAATAATGTAACTCATCAGTTACTTGCTTGGAAGAATTTGCTTAATTTGTTAGAGAAATACTAAATGTTTTTCCTGCTTTATACGTATATTGCTATGAACATTGTATATAGTTGTTTTTAGTTGTATTTGTAAATATTTTACTGTATTATTGTTTTATTAAAATAAAAACATTTTTGAAAAAAAAAAATTCAATTAGATTTGCTAGTGTTAAAATCATATTGATATGAATCATACATGTTATTTGTCATCTTGTCATGTGCCTAGCAGATCTATTAGGCATCATTCAAAACATTTCCCCAGTATAGATTTTAAAATGATTGGACAGCAATTATTTTTATGTATTGGAGTAGCAGGTGATAGTTTTCAATGCCCTTAGGATAGTACAAGTTTTCTGCAAGCAAAATATATATTATTGTAAGAGGAACAACTAATTCTTCTTTTATTTCTTTAAAATTATTGAAAGACGATCATCCATTCCTGCTAATATTTTATTTTGAAGCTTACTTAAGGCATTTTTATACTAATTGATATAATTCCAGGCTAGGCAAATTCATTTGTATTTAACTTAACAAATGATGCTTTGTTTTTCTTTACATTTAGTTATGCCTATATAATGATTATTACATGTATTTGATATTGCCATACAATTTAGCAGTAAAGTACCATTTAGTTCAAGTGTCATAAATGGATTCAAGACCTTCCTGTGAGAATTAAAATACTTATAATAATTCCTTTTTATTACCCAAAGTGGCTAACTTTATTTCAAACATTTTTTCATTGTTTTGATTTGTAAGGTCTTGGTTATTTTATTGATATATTTTTGTTTTGTTAAGTAGGGAATCTTCTGTACTTCCAGAATATCTTCTTTCTCCCATGCAGCTTAAGCAATGTTTTAGTCAACCAATAAGGAGATTTATTTTATGCGTTGTTTGTAAATAAAGTGAATTTTACTTTATTTGTTAATGACTTATCTAAGATTTTTAATCATAGTTGCATTTAATGACTCAACTGCCCAATCCATCTGTTTAATTGTATTTTTAATTAATCTATAATCAGTGTTACTATAGTTGTAAATTTTGGTCTTAGTAGAAAAATGCTGTCCAGTCATAATACCAAAACTTATGGAGTTATGCTCTGGCAGATCTAATGGCATACCTAATTGTATATTAATAATTACATTTAAATAATTTATCAGTATTAAGTCCAGTATACTATTTTCTTTGAGTTGTCTGTTACCAGTTGTGTCATATTGTTAAAACACATCATTTCAGTAGACTTTCTAGAATATTTATTCTTAGTGCAATATGTTTTCCAATCTATGGCAGGGTAGTTGAAATCACCCAGAAAATTAATGTGTCGTGATAATTTAGTATCAAGTATTTCAAAAAGTCAGTCATTAAATGTTCATTAGTATATCACAAATAACTAATTCAGATTGAGAATTGTATTTTATTATTATTAATATACCACCTCCACACACGGTCTCACATAAGCACTCAGATATCTTAAACCCAGGGGTTGTAAACTCAGAAGAATTCCATACTTCCATTATTATTAATAATTCATAGTCACCCTTAGATATAATAAACTTAACTCATCACATTTGTTTCCTATACTTTGAGCATAATAAAAGTAAGTTCTTATATTTTATGTAAACTGTCTCCAGTGCCTTTCTGTTGGTGTGATGTTCATATAAAATTATAAGATCATCCACCTTGGCCTTCCTTCTATTCTGATATCATAGAACATCCTTGATAAGATTACCAATGTTTCCTGTTAAAACTCAAAGCCATAATAACTTAGGTGGAATACGTCTTGAGAATACAGTCTTGAGATGTATATCAACTCTCCCAAGATGTAATTGTACAGAGATTATATATTGTACACAGCTGTGGAATCCATGAGTTAAAAAGGTGTGATTTTGTTTACAGATAACCATTCATTTTAACCGAGGGAATAATTTCACTAACTATAACATGCACTGACTTGTTTTCCAATTTCTCAGTGATATGCAAATCTGATAGTTTCATGTACTGTTATTGCCTGCATATATTATGACCGTTGTTTATTTTATTTTACCTTTTAGTATTCTTCCTGTTATATCTGGTAAATCAATTAACTTTATTCCAGAAAGTCAACAGGTAGAAATCAGTCCTTTCTCTATTAATTACGCATAGTCTGCTGTCAATGTACTTGATCATTGTGTCTCCAATGACGAGGATATCAAGATTAAATTTAGAACAGACTTCCCTATCACTATCAGAGACAGTTACATTCATCATATTATTGTCTTCCAGAATGTCCAAACCTGTTTAATTCCCACTGCTCATTTTTTTAATGTTTGTACTTGCTCCTTATGTAAAATATCTGTAGGAATAGCATTCCTGTTTTCCTTAGTAGATGCAATGGCATTGTCATCTAACAGTTGACTATGTAAGACAGCCTCAGTTTGTATTAAAGATGATAAGTCATTTAGTACAGGAGAATGCGGCTCAAGCACAATGGATTTATTCTATAAAAGGGAAGCATCATTTTGCTCAGAAAAGGAATTTCTGTATGACAAGGATTTAACATTCTTTCCTCTTCTTTCTGAATATCATAATTGGATTTTTTTTTTCATTTATTTAAATTTCTAAGTGTTTTTTCCTTTCCTATTCTTGGAAGAAAAAATTGTATTGGTATTGCCTTTTTGTTTGTTGGTTATTTAGTAGCATTAAGAATTTAAAAATCATCAAAATTAAATGTAGCACCTAAATTCTCCATCCAATGTTTTATAAAATTGGATATGGTAGAAATTGTCTTGCTATTGCTACACTTACAATAAGTAGCATGATCAATTGTTTTACCCTCTGTAGTCATACTTCTAACTACTGTAGTTAGCATGTCTTATCAGTAAAAAAATTTTTCTTCATATACAGTTTACATCCTAGACATTCTTTTAAATAATCATACTCTAACAAATCTTGCAATGCATATATGTTTAAGGTTTCAATTTAGATTTAAATTAATTGCCAGCTTTACATGCAGAATAGCAAGACTGTATAGTAAAAAAGTGTGGACTTTTATAGGAAGCTTAATTAATAACTTAGCGTATTAAATCTCAGCAAACAGTTCCAAGGTATATTATGATTAGTATCTTAACTACTATTCCAGTAAATTCAAATAAATATGTTACCTTATGAGCAGGTAGCTCTTCTGCTATAGTCAACACAGACAGTCATATTATCATGCAAAGACGTGCAAAGCTCATCTTTGTGTCAATGAGAGATGCTCATCTCATGTCTGCTCAAGAAAGGCATCCTTTTAAGAGAGATAGGACTGCCTTGATTGGCTCTTGGAGCAGTCAGTAACCACAGAAAATCAAGCTAAATAAAAATAGGTGTTCAACACTCCTTTACAAAGATGGTGAAGAGTGCTCAAAGTAAAAGAAAACAAGTGCTGCCTTTGTATCCTAAAAAGAAAGATTAAGCACAAAATAAAAACAAAAATAAAGAAATATTTTAGTTTTTCAATTAATCTTTTAACTGTATCTGGTTTCTGCTTAAGACATACATCCTTTTAAATGAGATATGACTGCGCTGATTGGCTGTTACAGCAGTCAGTAACCAGAGAATGACCAGGAAATCAAGCTAAGTAAAAACAGGTATTCCCCACGTCTTAACAAATTTGGAGAGAGCACCCAAAATTAAAGAAAATAAAAGCTGCCTTTGTATCCTGAAAAAAAAGCTATCAAGGTTAAGCACAAAAAAGTAAAGAAACACTTTAGTTTTTCAATGAATCTTTTCAAAATTATCTTCGAGAATTTGGGTAGTAGAAGAGATAGAAGTTATGGTTAGTGAACTGTAGTTTTGCTATTGGGATTTGTAGATTCTGCCCTGATTTCTTGGATTGTAGGAGCATGTGATGGTGTTAAGTTTTGCAGCAAGGGGTGTGAATATGTAAAGTTGTATAAAAGTTTGAAACACAATGATCCTAATAGAAGATACATGCTTTGCTTTATTGGAAGCCACTTTGCTTTTTGTACAGTAAAACCGAGGTGTTTAGATCTTGGAGAGTTTCTAATGAAGAGCAAACTTTTAGAAAGTGATTAGAGGGCAGGTATGTTTTTTTGCTGGAGACAGAAGTAATCAATGGAAGGCCATACTCTGGCTAGGCATAGATGATTTCCTTGCCTATGGCTATTATACAGGAGAATAAAGATTGATGTTACAAGGTAAGAAGAGAAACTAATTGATTTTATTTATTTATTTTCTTCAGTATATAGATTAAATCTTAGGGTTAGGTGCAGTCATCGTCTAAAATATTTGAATGAGGAAGTGGTTTTGATTGTTTTTTTTTTTTTAATGATCTTGGATTTTGAGTTGTTTCATTCATTTAAAGAGTTTATTCCCTAGCTTTTTATTGACTATTTATTTTCTACAGTATAACAATAAATCTTTCCCAGTAGTTTGCAGGTGTCTCGCCTTGACTATCTGATAAGGTCTCTCAGATGGCTTGGAATTTTCATTTTTAATGTCACTGTACTGCATCATAGTATTTTTTACTAGTTTTATGCAATTTCTTCATGAAGAATTCTATAAACTATATAAAGTCAAGCCACACTCCCACAGCTTTAAATGTTTCACCAGACCTTCAAGCACTGCTGCACATTTCTCATTTAGTAGTAATACGCTTGGAGATTTGTTCTCTTTAGCATGTTGCTCAGTCTGGAGAACTCCTTATAACACAAGCCGTCAAGCTGTAAGTGACTCACACTATTGTACTGTGCTATGGTACTGCTTCATATAAGTTACTTTAAATCATTGGATGCTGCTGTACCTATATGTTGAACTCTTAAGTTATTTAATTCCAGCCTTGTTTTTCTATTCAATGGCTGAAATCTTTTGACAGCAGTCTGCCCATTCTTGGTTATACAAAAAGAAAAAACATGTCAGCTGTCTGCTATCTGGAAGCCACTTCATCAGTTGTTTCCACTGGAGAGAGCCACCTTCAGTTCTGCTGCCCATCTACCCTAAAGTTCATCCACACTGGAGTCATTCACATTTGTACAGCACTCACTCCAGAACAACTGAAGCCTGCTAAAAAGCACTTTTTCTTAGTGCTGCCTTACATAGCCCATGTTCTTACAAGCTCCAGAATTACTCTGCATAAGATACAAATCACCATTCTAGAAACTCCCTGACCCTGATAGTTACCTATTAATGTTTAATGTCCTATCCTCATTAAAGATCACTAACTTTATATTGGAAGAAGAAGAAAACTTAAATATAGGCCAATATGTCTTCAGGTGTCTTGGAACAAAAACATGATTTCTTATCTTTCCTCCTTTTCTACTAGATGAGGATGTCCATTCAAATCTTTGAAAATGTCATCATAAAGTCATATTATTATCATTTAATGACCCTGTCTGGAACAACTCTCTGGACTAAATATAATCTATATCAATTCCAAAAGTATGAATAGGAAATTGATTGAATTTTGAATGTGGTCACACATCTATAAACAACATCCATGCAGTTACAGAGCCTTTGGTAAAGTGTGTGTGTGTGTGTGTGGGGGGCAGTCCTCTGCAAACCACAGAAAATGCATTCGTTCACTCCTGTAGGTGGTCAGTGAAGGTTTTTATGGTTTGCTTTGTAAGATAAGTTTTGACATTTTAATGTGTTTATCACAAAGTCTCATATGTATTTTTCTACATTTGGCATTTTCTTTTAAGAAGACTGATGAAATATCATGTATCCAGGAGTCAGCAACCACTCAGATGATTCTAGAAAACAAATACATCAATTGTATTCATCTATTGATCCAATCCAGCAAAATGTGTACCCTCAGCTACTGAAAGAGTTATGTAAATGCTTTATACAGCCTTATCATGCTTAAAATAATGAATACAAAATGGATATCTAACCTTAGGTATGGATATAAACACCCTCATGCCCTGTTTACCCAAATAAATGAGAAAACTAGCACCACAGAAGGAATAGTTTGGAGCTTGACTAACCCTTAAACATATTTGTTGCTCAAACTGTGACAGATGAGATTACTGGTCACCCACAAAAGTATGGAAATGAAAACAATACAAAATCCTGAATTAACAGCCCATGTCAGAAGTAGCACTACCAGGACCAACTCTAATCCCTAGTCTGTACTAAGTGTGATTGACTGTAGAGACTCCTTAACAGATTACCAATTGAAGATGAAGTAGTCTCTCAGTACATTGCAGCCTTCACCAGCACACTAAAACAAAACAGCTCTTTTAAACACATTTGTATGAAATGCCAAACACAGCAGTAGGATAATAGCAGAAGTAAAACAACTGTTACAAGTTATTTCAAAAATTACTTTTCCTTCTTGCAATAAAATGCCCAAAGAAACAAATACCTGCTTGCACACAAAACAACCAAACAAAAATATTTCCTGTGGCACAAAGGATAGAGCCCTGTCTGTGACCCAGATGTCCCAAGTTCAGTTATCAGGGTAGGTGCTGGAGAAACTAGACAGAAAGTGGTAGGAACAAGTGGCAATTGTTGGCTAGACCATTTCTGGGGGAAGGTGGGATTTCTGCTGCTGATCCTGCATTTCCCCATTGATGGGGGTTTGCTGTAATTGTATGACAGATAACCACTGAATTCAGCATACTGGAGATTGAAAACTAATTGATAATATGTGCAGTGATGCCCATGGGTCAGCTCCATGTTTCCCATTCTCCTTCCCAACCCACCAATAGTCATAATAGTTCATGCACAGTGAGGTTGTACAAAGTACACCAACGTTAGGGGCATCTGGAACAACACTGATGGTCAGCTAGAACGTTATGTGAAAAGGCAAAAAAACATATTATTTTGAGTCTAAATAACCTAAAAAATGCTGATGAGACATTCATCTTCTCACAGGGAAGAATAACACAAAGCAATCAGCTAATACCCCATACCAGAGTGCCAAGAAAGTGCAGACATATTCAAGCAGTAGTCTGGCAGAAGTATCTCATGGATTACTGCTCAGCAGCTAAGTGGCCTTGCCATCCCTGTCATTTTATTCTACAATATATTCATGCTGCTATCTGCAAACTTACCATTTCAAGTGCTCCTTATTTAATGTACCTGGAGCACAGGAATAAGAAAGCATATGTTCTTATTCCTATGCACCAGATGCATTAACTAAGGTAGGAGGAGGAACTTATCCTCACAGAACACCACTTGGCTTAAATTCTGTCAGTATTCTGCCATTTCATTTTCCATTATTAACTATCTATCAGCCATCCTTATTTTCCATTTCACTGTTTTCTCTCTCTGTACACCAGTCCTTTTTAATTTTCTAATTAGTTTCTTATGTAGAAGTAACATTGAATCTAAATGTATGCTTTTCCACTAGAACAGTGCCCTCTAAGAAGCTTGCTAACAAACCTTTACAAAACTTATTTGAAAATCTTTCATATATGAGAAGCCAAACTAAGGAGTCTATATTCATCAGTCAACTTCTTTGATTCTTTTTATTCATATGTCGTATTTCTACATGTCCTCATTTCACTGCAACGTCTCCAGATTGCAATGGCAAATCAATGTTGCGACTCATCAACCATCATATTCTACTCCTTCCTCAACCTGTATGTAGTTGCATCCATTTCTTCTGTTTATTTCTAACCCTTATATTTCAAGTTTCTATTTAAAAATATATATATATAACTTCATCTGTTCAAATCTCCCCATTTCCCAGATATTCCCTCGCCAGTGTGGCACTCCTGCAGGTCCATATTCAGTAATAATTTTGTTAAATCACCATTAAGAAGGTAAGCTTTTTGACCATTGTCTTATGACTTCTTTTATCTATTCCTCTCATTAACTAACAGTTCAGTTTGATTATCAGCATATGTTAGAGTAAGAACCAGTAAACAGTGGAGTACCATGACTTTAAGCACCAATATTGGTCCTGTTCTATATGTATTAGCATACATTAGAGAATGGCCAACCTCTACATTGCCACTCTAATTGGAGAACAAATGCTCTCCAGCAGGGTGTTAATGTACAAGTAGTGCTCACTGAAAAACGAGTCCACTGATAAACAGCAGCATATTAAGCTGCCGGGGAGCTCAGACTGAAAGAACACTAATTGCTGCCATTATGTTATACTCACTAAGCAGAGCTTTTACTGTTTAGACAGTGTAAAATTAAAACAAAGAAATAAAAAAAAAAATAGAAAAGTGTGTGTGTGTGTGTGTGTGTGTGTGTGGGTGCATGCGTGCATCTGCATGTGTGTGTGCATGCTTGCATGCATGAAATCGAAGTGTGTTTGTGTATATAAGACAGAGAGAGATTGCTTGACCAGTGGCAACAGCAGTTAAGAGGTTTTCACACCTCTCGACCTCTTAGCTCAAGAAATCTGGATAAATGCTAAAATAAAGGGGGAGCAAATAAACACATTTTAAATAATGCTCTTAAAAATTAAAAAAAAAAAAAATGCTTGAATAACAGTATTTGTGTTAGCATGCATTTTCTGAAGGAAATAGTCTGAAACTCAAATGTATGTCATTATTTAATGACTTCACTCCCTTATGATTGGCAACAAACCACATGTTTTAGGAGTAAGTACCAAAAAATTGAAGTAAATATCTTGATATTTTTTGAAAATGTTATATTTTGGATATAAAATACTTCCTCGAACACCATTAACATATACTATAGGAAATGTGAAACATTGGGTGGCTGAACTATTTTACATCAAATATATACATATATATATATATATATATATATATATATATATATATATATACATTTAAAAAATACAGTAATAAAAAGATAAGTAAAATACAACAATTTTACAGACAGTCCATTCCATAAGCACAATGTCGTCCAAGGTGTGTGTTACTGTGTAAATAGTGCCTTCCCAGAGGGGTAGAGGCCCTCTGCCTCATGACAGTCCTGGGCAGGTGTTATTTATGTTTTATATTCATTTCAGTGAATCACATCTTATAAGAAGAAAATCGCCATTATTTACTGCAATTTGATATGCCGAACTGTATAAATGATGAATGCACTAAACCACAATGGTCGACATTCACTGTTTTTTTTTTCATATTATTGTGAAATTCCCACATAACCCAAAACCACCAAGTATGCAAGGGTCTATGTCAGCTGTCAAGTTTTCAGAAACTCAAATTAATATGGCTGAGACCATATGTTCGAGTTTCTGAAAACTCAAACATTGAAAAAAAAAACACATCCTGCAAATTATATATAACAACTTAGAAATCACAGTACAGTGAGGAAAAGGGTAAATTTCTCAATCCTCGCTGTACCGCGATCTTGATTCAAAACCTTTGAGTTTTCAAAAACTCAATCATATGGTCTCCAGCATATGACTTTTGAGTTTTTGAAAGCTAGATCAAGTGATAGGGACCCATGTGCAATTATAAATACAGTAGCAGACTTCAAATCATTGACTTCTCGTGCTCAAATTACTCCAACTGCTTGATGAAATTTCTTCAGGATATTAAGGTATGGCTTTTCAATACTTCAAGCGTATGCCTTCATGTAATTCATATTTGATGTTGCACTAGTCTGCAAGATGAATGTAAACCATTATCTACACAGTAATGCATACCCTTTTAGGCAGTACTGCTTGCATATTATACTAGGTATGTAAGCTGATGATATAACAATTGGGTAAGTAACTGCAGGTATTGGGACCTCTCACCAGAGAAACCTGTGGCAGCTTTCACTGGGAGCAAATGGATAACAGTTAGAATTCATTTATACGTACGAGATTAGAAGGGTAAACATTGAAAAACATATTTTAGTAAGTTAATGCAAAATAACAAGGATTTTGTGTGATACTCACCCAAAGGCTGGACTGCAGTTTCCAATATTAAATAGCAGTGATGAAACCTTGATATATGGTTCATAACATATGGCATGGAAATGAAAGATGTTCTCCTTTTTCTGTTTAAAATGAATTTTTACCTGGAAGACTTTCCTAACTTTCTTTTACATGTCCATTTTCATAACCATATTTATTATTTATTTATTTATTTACACTTGTTGTTCCTACTAGGTTAGCAGGATCTTTTCAGGGAAAACCCAATGTGATATTTATACTGACTAGAGATAATTTGGCCAGGACACCTAGAAATAATGTCATTCTCCTCCCAGCACTCGGTATCTTAACGTATATGTTTATCCATTTTGAAAGCTTTAATCTTGGCCTGTTTCTTTTCTTCCTTAGATTAAATTGCATACTTTATCAAGTTCCAGACTTTATACACCCTGTAGATCCTTGTTTTATCTGTGGTGATCTACCTACTCTATAATCTGTCATACTTTGTCTTGTTTTATGTAAATTAATTTCCCTACACTCCCCCAGATTCAGCAAGCTCTGCACGGTGTGCAGGACTAGTGCAGAAGCTCCAGCAGGCAATATGTCTGCCGTGCGATCCAGGAATAAGCTGTAGGGACGTGCACGAGCGCTCCTGCACTAGTCCTGCATGGACATAGCTCCTGTATGCAAAATACCCCATTTGCAGGTGAAATCCATGCAAATGAGGTGAAATTGTGATCCAGGAAGCTGGCAGACAGCCATGCAGGACTAGTGTAATCTGCAGAAATGTATTCAGTTAGTAACCGAGTACATTTCTGCAAACTACAAAACGGAGCCATGACAGCTCCAAATAAAGGGTAGATATTATGTTGAAAGCATGACAATAGCCAAATATATGGCCATTGGCATGGAAAACAGTTGCAAAAAAAAAAAAAAAACTTTTATTTTTTTAGCCAATTTCAGCTGTTTAAGTGTAGGGCAGCAGCCCGCAAACGGGATCGGCGGAAAAATAAAATAAAAAAAATAAAATAAGCAATCTAACCAAAATCACTATTTTGCCATTATACTCAATGGCAGGCAGAAGGCAACATGGCCAGTGAATAGTGGTTGCTAAGAGGAGAGGCTCAGTGTTGGACCTGTAACTATGCATCAGCAGGCAATCCTATGCAAATGAGGGGAATGATACTAAATCCCAGATTTCCCCTCAGTGCTAGTCAGCACCCAACAGTGTAAGAGCATGAATAGCTTGGTGCAAGCCTAGGAGTTAGCTGACATCATAAGGGGGTGTATCAGGCATACTGTAAGCGGATTGGAGCCTTGTGGCTCGGGCTTCCTCTTAGCTTAGCAGAGCTAAGCAAGGGGGTGTGTCTGAGTCTGCCTAGGACTCTTTTCATTGCCTAAGTGGGTGTGCGCACCACACTCTGGGTTTTAAAGGGAAAAAGAAAAAGTAAACCAGGAAATAGCAGTTCTGTGCACATTTGAGCACTGTGTTTGTGCAGCACACCCCCAGGCTTAAACAGGAAGGCAATGGGAAGGGAAAACAGCAGTAGGAAGGTAATCCAGGAGAACTAGCATAGCTGACAGGAGAAATGTATCAGAATCAGCCAATTACACAGGCAGCAGACCAGCCCAGCCCAGAACACTACTATAAACTATACAAACACCTTTCCCTCTGGTTTTTCCCACATACTCTAGACCAACGGTGTATACAAGCAGGGAAATTTTAACAAACAAAAACAACAAAATGATAGGAGCTGCAGCAGCTACTAGACATCAACATGTGGAAGAGGCTGAGGGTAGTGAGGATGAGAATGCTGTCGACCAACCCACAGTGAGGAGACAGAGAAGGATGTACAGACACAAGGTAACCTACCAGGTACTACATGAGCTGGAGATAGTAGAGCACTATAGGGTGGACAGGGACCTCCTACAGCAAATTGTTGTGCTGTGCCGGCCACGCTTGACACACAGAACTAACAGAGGGGAACCCATCCCAGTGGATACCAAGGTATGTGTAGGCCTAGGAATACTAGCCACAAGTACCTCCCAAAGGCCAACTGGGGATATCATGGGGATCTCACAGGCATCAGCATCCAGGGTATTCCACCAGTTCCTGGATGCCATGTCAGCACATGCCGGTGAGCACGTACATTTCCTCAACACCCATGAGGTGTTGGCCAGCAATATGCGTCTCTTCCACTGAATAGCAGAATGCACTGAGGTAGTGGGTGCTATAGATTGCACACACATATGCATTAAAGCACCACCTGGTGAGCGGGGTAGGGTCTACATCAACCGCAAGGGCTTCCCCTCCATCAACTGCCAGGTCGTGTGCAATGCCCAGGGCATTATAATGAATGTGTGTGCTGGCTGCCTGGAAGCTATCACGATTCCTACATCTGGCATCTGATGCAGCTGTACCAGAGATTTGCCAATGGGGACATCCCTTACAGTCATCTAGTGGGTGGTGCTGGTTATGCACTGGAGCCGTGGCTGATGACACCTATCAGAAATGCACACACACCTGAACAAGAACTCCATAATGAGGCACACGCACAGACCAGAATTTTAATAGAGCATGTGTTTGGGATGCTCAAGTCACAGTTCTGGTGCATGGACACATCCGGTGGAGCCTTCCAGTACTCACCAGTTACATGTACTCAAATTGTCATCGTATGTGCCATGTTACAAAATATGATCCTGTGAAACAGCTGCAGCAGGAACAGCATGGGGCAGGGCCACACAGCCCCCCACCAATGCCAAGGCCTGCACAGGCACAGACTGACTCGGAGGAGGAACAACCTGAGCCTGCCTCAGTAGGAAGATTGAGGCATGCCCAGTATGCCCTGGCCTTGGCAGAGGCAATGCATAGCACATACACTGACACAGTAGGGACCCAGGGAATGGCACCTGTCTCTGCCTGAAGCATACAGTAAAAGGGATGCCAAACATTATACTACCTGTGCTCAACCATGTATAGGGAGTGTACTATGTGCATCCAACATAGGCAGCCCTGCAGCACCATCCTCAGTACTGGCACAGTCATAAGGTAAGTCACTCTCCTTACCAATTGCTGAATGGAGTAGTATGTGTTGTTACTTGTATCTATGGTATGGATGTGAGCATGCAAAGGAATCAGGTGGCTGAATGCGATACCAGTAGATAGTAGACACCTATAGTGGCAGCATGAGATCTGTAACAAATACTGGTGTCACCATAGTAGCCAGTACTACACATGGTGACAAAACACACTGCAGGAAATGTGCTGGGCCACATGTGTGTCCATATGACACACAAATGGCAGTCAGGGAGGTTCACATACCCAACAACAGTTGCAGCCAGCAGGACAGGTATAGACAAACACAAACAAATGCTGTGCTAAGGCCTCTGAATGATGCCTATGGGTAACCCCCCCCCCAGGCCTACACAGACAGACAACATCAGGTCAGGCAGTGGAATGTTAGTTTTGAAGGGTAGGAAGTCAGAAACTGATATGTAGGTCAATCAAACCTAATACTTGTAGTACACTGATATGCCTCAAGTCAGCATGATAGGTTAGAATAGAGAATAAAATGGAGTACCTGACATACCAGTACAGTCATACCAAATGTGTAGAAGTGTCAGGTGTGACCCCCAATCCTATGTAGAAATGTAGAAACAGTCAGGTGTGCCCCCCCAATCCTGTGTAGAAATGTAGAAACAGTCAGGTGTGCCTTCTCCCCCAATCCTGTGTAGAAATGTAGAAACAGTCAGGTGTGCCTCCCCCAATCCTGTGTAGAAATGTAGAAACAGTCAGGTGTGCCCCCCAATCTTGTGTAGAAATGTAGAAACAGTCAGGTGTGCCCCCTCTTCCAATCCTATGGTGAAATGTAGTAACAGTCTAGTGTGTCCCCCCCAATCTGATTGTAGACACATTGTAACAGTCAGGTGCCCCCGCAATCCTAAGTAAAAATGTAATAACAGTCACGTGTGCCCCCCCCCAATCCTATGTAGAAATGTAGAAACAGTCAGGTGTGCCCCCCCTTCCTAAGTAAAAATGTAGTAACAGTCAGATGTGCCCCCCAATCCTATTTAGAAATGTAGTAACAGTCTGGTGTGCCCCCCACCAATCCGATGTAGACATGTAGTAACATGTATGTGTAGGTATAATACCAGTGGAGCACAGATGACCTGAGGTGGCCAAAGTAGCAGGATAGATTGTAGCATTTGTACAATATGCAGGTATGCGTGTGTTAGGTTGGTGTGTGTTTCACATTGTGTGAGAGTGGTCAGTATGTATGTATGTTGAGATTTGACCTGGTGGCCATTGCCCACTACTGATGATAACAGGTCCAAGTCCTCACAACTGCAGTGCCAAAGTAAATGCTCCCCAGTATAACACATGCTAGCAGTAAGCCACTGTAAATGTATGGCGGTAATATGTGTCACCATCTGAAAGATGGACAGGGCATGACTGTTGGGCTAGATATACAAGCAGTACACAGGGAAAAGTACCCCAGACATACAGTATATAATGTGTAATAGTGAAATGTTCACACCTTTGGAATTGTACATTTAGGTATGAATCACATTATCTGGGCTTGTAGTAGGGAATACCGATGTCATCTGGCAGAACACTTGCAGATCACAAAGGTAATAGGACTGATGTATTGGGAAATGGCTGATGTCCCTGCACAAGCCAGCATAACTGGAATGCCCCATGCATATCTATGAGTCAGATGCAAATAGTGTCCATAGCACACATGCACCCAACTCACCCAAACACCACCCACAGGTACCTCTCTGGTCTTATTCCTGCTGTTGGGATTGGATACAATATGACCCCCACCTGTGTATGGCAATAGCAAAATAATGCAGCATGCAGTGCAGGTGTCCCATGCAGGTATGTCCCTAGCTGTAAGCAGCACCCTGCCAGCATCCATACCACCTGATCAATTCTGAAAGAAAGTATTGGGATGAACATCTGGCACACCTACCTTGTCACCCCAGGGGAATATACTGTATGGCAGTCTGGGACTGTAGGACTGACAGAATGCAACGGCCTGCTACTGCTGGCCTGCATCACCACCAAATGACTTAGAGGCCTCTGCCAAAGGCCTGCATCTCACCCATACTGCCAGTGCCATAACTGTCATGGACACCCAAATAACAACATAACACACTCCACATAAGCGATAATATGCAAGGCCATGTTGATAAACCACAGTAACACGTCCACCATATCCCACTGCATGAACTGTGGACCAACACCAAAACACAGCTGTGATGAGGTGATAACTATAGGGAAAGTATCAGAGATTGTATGCATAATGCATGGAAGAAGATAGAATAATAGAGGGGGGTGGGAGCATGGCAGCATGGAATGTGTGAAGTCCAAAACACAGCTGTGTGCACATACTATCCCTGGCTGCAAACACAAAAATGGATGGCTACAAACCTGCCTGTACACCACAATAGGGTTATGTCCTGACTTATGACCCCTGCCTCTGGGTAACCTGTGTGAATCTGTACAGCTGTGAGATATTGCCACAGCAAGATAAGGCCAAACTGTCACGTCGATAGATGTACAAGTATGGGATCCCCTGCAATCACTGTACCAAGGTGCTGAACTGGATACACAGACCCAGCAACAAGTGTCTGCAGCTCCCCCTCCAGATTGGCATAACTTTCCATGAATATGTAGGCATTTTCCCACAATACTGGACACAGCTGCATTCACCCTGTGTTCCCCAGGACATCACTACAAGCAAAAGTGTTCACCTGACAGTACTTGAGGCCATAAAACATCACAGTGTATAACAGTACACATGTCTTAATATCTCTGCTAACACCAGTACCATGTAGCAGAGGTAGCACAGACACAATCACCTACAGTACACACTATCCCTTGTACAGTTTGAACCCATATTGCCAACTGATCTGCAGATATCCTGCAGAAATAGTTTGCTAGCTGTAGGTGTAGAACACAAAGGTCTGCACTGGAGTACAAACTACTTGGAATGGATGCACACATTCAATACAGAAGGGCATACTGGGCATGCTCACACACTTAGAGAAATGAAGGCAATGTCAGACAACAACATCCTGAAAGGTCATATTGGGTATGTTCACACACTTAAACAAATGAAGCCCATGTTTGGCAACAACAGTGGACCATGCATATCTGACAGTTGTAGATGTTAGTGCATACACTCTTCAGTATGCACCAGTCATGCTTTGCACACACATTGGATAGGAATACACACATATATCCAAGGACAACACACTATGATATGCCAAAAGTGTACATGCATAGATCTGTGGAAGAGAGTGACAATGACAAAGAGCCTTCCATCATGAGGCCTGTCCCACCCAGCACACAACCAAATGGCTACAACCACATGATGTGTAAATGTCACTCACTATAGAAATTAGCTACTGGTATCCCTCAGCATTATGGACTCTGTGGTGCAAGTGCTAGCTGTGCAACATGACTGTACAAGGCAATAGTCATCTAGCAGTTGTATACACGTACCTGGAGAATATAAACCTGTGTGTGCCTGAGTGTGGTGGGTCTACCTCTAGATGATGGGTTATTGCCCATGCACACACACTGCCCTCCCCATAGCCCTACTATGACAAGCCTGCTGATGTCATTCACTTTGAAATACACCTTTGGGAAAAGAGTAGCCCAGTAATCTCTGTGATGCGTCCTATAACTGTGTAATGCTGTAGTGTGATAAACTAGTTAGGTAGGAGTTCTAATCCAAGACTTGGCAACTGTGTATGTTTGTGTGTTTTTGTGTTTATGTCTGTGTAGGGAGCAATGCTTTTTAGGCTAGTCACATTCACTACAATTCAAATACCCTACTTTGCAAGGCTGCTGATGTCATTCCCAGTGAAATACACCTTTGAGGAAGGAGTACTCCAGTAATCTCCATGGTGCGTCCTATAACTGCGTAATGCTGTAGTGTGATAAACTAGTTCGGTAGGAGTTCTAATCCCAGACATGGCAACTGTGTGTGTGTGTGTGTGTGTGTGTGTGTGTGTGTGTGTGTGTGTGTGTGTGTGTGTGTGTGTGTGTGTGTGTGTGTGTGTGTCTGTGTTTGTCATTCATATCCTGTGTGGAGGTGGCTGTGAGTGTGTAACAACTGGGCTCATTGTGCAGTGGATTTTGAAAATTTCTTATATGGTGGCCCTATTATATGTCACAATGTCCATCTTACAAGGATAACAGTTGTGAAATAGCAGAGAGGCTGGGGTGCCAATCCATACCCCTACATGTGACATCAAGGCCTGGTGAACAAAGTTAGCAACCCTTGTATTACCCAGAGAACACTCTCAATCCATGTCTCATACACAAACACACTTGCCTAGGCAACAACCGCTATGTTGGTAGCACCCTGCATATTGCCAACAGATAGTAACCATGGTGTGATTGCAGTGGACTACAGAGGGAATACCATGCCTTAAACACATTTGCTATATGGAAAGATGCCACTGACAACTGAGAATACCTGTATCATGCTATCAATGTAGATGCAGGGTTAATCTGCTGTCCATTACCAGTTCCTGCCACATGAGTCCAGGACTGGCACATCTGATGATAACAATCTGTGTACACAACATGGGCCAGACATCCCAGGTACAGTTCCACATGTCACTGTACATGCATGTGGGACGTGTGCATGTCCCAGACAACATACATGTCATGGACTACAGAACACATACATGGCAAGCATTGCACAGCACTGGCCACACACAATAGTAACCCAGGTGACTAGACAGTGAATACAATACCCACCTGTGTGGGCTAATCCAGACACTACACCCCTGAACCACACTGCAGACCATTGTCATGTGGCCTGATGCCAAGGTAAACCACTACATACCCGTGAAGCAATGCACCCATGCATGTCAGTACTAGCACATTGTGTCTGCGTATATGATGCTTTCGACCACATTCACACTCACTACAACTCCCACTGGCATACGGAAGCATGCTGTCTGATGTCAGACACCTTCACATACCCTTTGCCCATATAATCTCTGGATAACCCCTGTGGTGCATGTGATACCTGCGCATTACTGTATTGTGGCAAACTAACTAGTTAGGAAGTGTATTCCTGACCCTGCCAAGTGTGTCAATGTGTGCGAGTCCCTGAGAGAGTGTGGCTGTGTTGACACTGACACCTGTTCATGTGGACAGGCACATGTGCTATACCTACCGTGTCACTACCATATCACTGTTGCAGATGTCACTCACCATCACATATACATTTGGACAGCTCTTCAACATGTAAGCTATGTGGCACATGCAATAACTGCATAGCCATGTGATAGCAATACATAGTCAGGCAGGGGTTTGAAACCCTGTACTGGAAGGTGTGTGACACAAGCATGCTTACGTTTTACTCTCCCACCCCCTCCCTGACTTACGTTCTCTCTTTCTGTCTCTCTCACTCCCTCTCTGGTAGATGTGGAGACCTACACCTGCTTTGCTTAGGCAGCAGCTTGTGTTTTGTAAGTGATACTCATGATCAGCTGATGGCCTCTGCATGAATTGCAGCCCTCCTTTAGCTGATTGCATGTGGAACAGCTGTGGTAACATTCCCATAGCCAAGTGCATGGAAACACACTCCAATATCTAGGAACATCATCTTGGTGTTGGGCCTTCTCATTCACTGTGAGCAGGACCTAGATCTGGTGTTTGGCAAACAGCATCACAGATGGTTTTTGGATTTACCTCTAACAACACACACTGTGGAAACAGGCCAACACACAGGAGGGGGATGTGCCTGACATGACTACAGAATGTAAGTGGTGCTATTCTGCATTTGGAGTAATGTTAGTTTAACAGGTTGTGTGTAGATATGGCTGGTCTACATGTTTTAATACCTGTCATAACAGTGCTATGTTTTTGACGAAACTCGCATCTGTAGGGTTATCTGCAGACTAGGCAGTGTGTGGAGCCTTTTGTTTCTTGTGTTACTCACAGAACACCTATCTGAGAACTGCAGAAGCATAGTGTGAGGATTGCAGTCAGTACATGGTGACAGCCATGAGAGTTACTGACTTCATATCCCTCATAGGACATATGTCACAACAAATCCTAGTACGACAGTAAATGTATGGGGTTATCACAGCAACATGCCAATATTGGGGCAGTGTTCATAGCTCCAGCCACAAATCTGTCAACCTTTGTACATATGCCATGCAGTAAGAGGTGCATATGTCCTGTACACCATTATTTATTGACATCAAACCTGATAAGCCAGTCAGATATCAGACTGCTAGACATGTTATGTATAGTAGGGGTTGTTTCTGAGGACATAGCTTGCCCATTCTGTGATTGTGTGTACAATACTGGGGTCTGTGTACTTAGGGTGATTGTCGACAGTATAAGTATTGCCCATACATACTTTGTGCTGTGCACAGACTGTGGTAGATGACATTGTTGTCAGTCCTGCTCTATCTGATGTTACATGCTGCTCCAGTATATGGTACCCTATTGGCTCACATGTCTGTAGGGTCAGACACACATGTTCCCATACCACAGACAGCCATCAGACCACACAGTGCCATGACCCAGCGTATGTAGGGTCAGTGTGTGAGGGGCACATATGAGGATGGTGTTTATCAGACAGTCCATATAGTGTCATATTAAGCTTGTGTACCATATGCGGCTGTGGCTGTGTTTACATTGGTTGTGGGTATGCACTTTCACACGGGTGTCTGTTACTCTGGGCTGTGACATGCATGTAGAGCCCGCTATAATCCCAGGTACATGTGTATTCCCCCATACAAAATGTAGTCCAGTGTTGTGGAAGTCTTCCTGTAGTTTGCACAGTGCTTTGTGACATGCCTAGCAGACTAGTATAATAACCCAATGTGCTGTTATGTCCAGTTATTTGCAAGACATACTGCTGCCAGGCCACCATAACTGTTGTGTATTTCTGACAAAGCAGTGGGATTCTGTACAGATGTATGTCACTAACTACTGGGTAGTATGTGGCCATGTGACCCCTGCAACACCAGGTATTATGTGTCAGGACAGACTGGCGTGTGTGCATGCATAAACTGTGTGGGCATATGTAGTCCAGTATTTACGTGATATACCCATGTACATGGCTATTTACATCCACAATGGGAGGTGTGGTCCACATGTCCCACATGAAGGAGATATGTGTGCACCTCTGGACTGATCACAGAGTGCCAGATTGCCCACATATATTGGTCATATCTCTGCTGTAGTCCACAGGATCATTACTGTGCTAGCAGTGGTACTGTACTATGATGTCCTTAGGATGTCTGTCAGTAGCCAATGGTGCACATGTCAAAAGCAAATGTGAACTCCCACACACAACGTCTGTTAAGACAACCCCTATTACAGTAGCAACAGTCTACATATATACCTGCAATACATACATGACATCCCCTTGCACTAAGAGGTTGGGACTATTGGTGCTGAGGTAGGACTCCACTCCATGTTCTGGACATATGGTGAACATATATGTATACATATATTTATTCATATATCTATATAGATATATACACATATACATATCAGCATACATAGATGGATATACATATGTACATATATATATATATATATATATATATATATATATATATATATATATACATATAAACACAAATATATACATATACACAGCAATATATGTCAACACATATACAGATATAGATATATATGCACATATACTCATGGCTATCTACATATATATCAACAGTAATAGGTATATCTGAATAGATATGTATGCACATATAGTCATAGATATCTACATATATAGCAACATAAATAGGTATATCTGTACACATAGGATGTGCATACATATATATATATATGTATCTATATATACATATATATCTATATCTATCTATCTATCTATCTATATATATATATATATATATATATATATATATATATATATATATATATATATACACTCAAAGAGATCTACACATGACCATATATATGATGCACTATACAGACGTGTAGACAGACATATGTATGAATATACATGTGTATGTACAGGTAGACATATATCAGCATAGGTATATGTATATATCCATATTCCTGTCATGTGTAAACATCATGGTTGTGTATACCTTCCCAGATGTATCTCACCGTATGTATCTGATGTGTGTACATCATGATATGACAACATATGTGATACAACAGTAATATCAATTACAAGTACTACACACTTGTGGAAGTAAAAGCAATTGTTCAATACTAATCAATATGTGTATTGACAGATATATTGGAAAAACAACTGTCTTCACAGTGATCATGGTGTAGTTGTTAACTGTTGTGACTGTAGTGTACAGGGTCCTGGGTTCAAGTCCTGCAAGGGCTGTTTATTTTGTTGCTGGGCAGAACAAGGCCTGTCATCTGCAGAGTGGTTAAGGCAGTTCTGAGCATCTTTAAGTGAGTTTCTGCTGGTTTGCGCGAGACTAAGTGGTGCTAATGTACGGTTAAATGTATGGGTGCTTACACCGTGTGGACATCGCTTACCAATGCGCACATCTGCTTAGCTGTTGTATTGGAGAAATGTTGACACCTGCTAAGCATGACTTAGCCCTGGTAACCAGTTCTCACCACCCAATCTGATAACATAGCAGGATAATGACATCTGTAATAAGTGTATGTAATGCCATGTACAATATATGTTCCTATGTGCTGTCATTACAGTAGCAAGGGTTGTGAGTGTCATGTCTGGGACACACAAGTATATGAGACCTGTACAGCACTGTTATCCATGTGAATGTGTTACATACAGGGGTAGTAACCCAGGATACGTGGTGTCACACTGGCATGTAGTGTATCATGGTGTTACTACTGTTGACAGTGCTTTCCCAGTCAAGAGTAGAGTGCTAAATGTAGTACTGACAACAAGCACACCTGCAGGCATAGCTGGCCTCTGAGGCCTCCCTGTTGGGTTCCTGGTGTGTGAGTTGTGTCACAGTATATATCCCCTACTGGATAATGATCCGACATGTGGAATGTAACTGTAGACTACTGTCTGTACAGCACGTTAGTGAGGGCTTCCAACATGTAGTTATGGAATACATATTGTTGTCAAACGTCTATCTGTCGACACATACATCCTACTGCATAGCTACTTGCCAAGCTGATGACTGTCAGTCCCTCTACAGATGTGCAGATGGCAGGTATCCCACAGGGATATGTACAGGCAACCTATGCTTGACTGACACTGACATGTCTGCCCAGCTGTGTAATAACTGAAACATATAGGAGACAACACCCTGTATGCACCACATGCCATGGGTACCTCCACTACACTACCACAGTCAACAGAACATGTTTGGGTACAGGTCTCCATCACAGACACTAACCATGTGTTGTAATATAGGTTGCATACATGTCAACTGGATCACCTCAGTGGCCATGTGCAGGAGGCACCCAGAGGATTGGCTAATGCATGTCACTCTCACCCTGAGGGTCACCACAGTGGTGTCTGTCGATAGATTGCCTGCTGGCACATGGCAGGTGGCATGATACCACTGTACATACATCCCCTTCACAACCCATCTCTCCATGGACAATAGCCAGGTACCACCTGCAGCAATGCACCCCAGTACTGATACATATGCACATGTGCATTACTGAGGATAGCAGTGTCTGTGTGTTAGTACACCTGTAGTTGGGAATTCTATGAGGGCCTTCACAACCACCACAACACCCATTGCCATAGTCAGTTGTGGCTGCTGCTGTATTAGACATTACATGCACCCTGTTACGCTCCTCTCCTTACCAGCTACATGAGCCTTGCAGTTCCAGCACAACAGTGTTGTACAAATGGGTTGGTAGACATGGGATACCCATTGAATTCTGGCAAGTGTGTGTATGTGTGCATGTCTGTATATCTGTAGGGTATAGCATTCCGAGGCCACATACTCCTATTACAATATGCATTGCCGCACAGTAGTACAGATAGTGTTGTTGCTGCCCATAGGTGAGGCATGACAATGCAAAAGCCTACTATACATGTGACATGTGCATTAGGTGCATATCCCTGTAGTACCACTGTTAGGATATACAATGGGTTGTATTGCAGTCGTGGGCAATGTGTGATGATGGGTATGTCAGAGTGTCATCAATGGTTCCAGGGAGTAAAATATCCACTGGGGGATGTGGGTGCTGTGTACACTGTCACTATACCATGGTACACCCAGTATATGTCTCATGTACCATTTTATGGTGACCACTGTCACCAACCATACAGGTAACTAATACCACAATCCAGCCCAGTTATGCATGTGCTGTGTGCAGCCTACCTGTAACACATTGGACACATGGACAAGTTAGGTAGCAGCGATAGGCCCAGGTCTCTCGGATGTACGTCTGCCTGTTATGTGTCTGTTAATGTGTATATGATAGTATGTCACACTATGTATTGTCCATATACAACCATTACATACCCCATTAGCATACTGTACATGTCTGGGGATGTTCTGCATGTAACATGTAACCTGGAACACACCTCACCCTAAATGCTGTGTGGTGTGTGCAATGAAAACCACACACTTCAGTAGCACTACATACCTAGCTAGAGGTCTAGTCCCAATGCTGCCAAGTAAGAGTGTGCATGTATGTGGATGGGTCTACATTAGGTTGCAGATTATACACTGCCCAGTGGGTCACTTGCCCATGTGGCACAGGTAATAACTGTTATACAAACCTGTGACATGTGTTCAACTCTACCCCGGATATGTCACAGCCATGGTGTCACCACAGTGCCATACCCCTTGTGGAATATGATTGCAGACCATCCTCTTGCTGACACATGTACACCTACAGCACAAATGGATAACATCATGGAGACCACAATCAACCAGTGTTACTAACAGCTATAATGCATCATTGCTGGATGGCTACACTAACTGACATGTATGCATTAAACATTACTCCTAACAGCATGTTACACTGCAATACTTTGGTACACTGTAGTACAGTCACTGTGTGCATCAGAACCATATTAGCCTGTCCCTGCATCGATGTTATGGATGATAGGGATGTGGCACAGGTATCATCATATGCACAGGGTGTGTTGTTGGTTTGCCAGAGGCCGAGGGTGGGCCATACATTTGACACCATGTGTGTGGGTGAGGGGTGTAATGAGTTGAACTGGGCATGGTGATGTGGTGTGTGTAGTAATGGAGTTGCCCTGGGTGTGTTCGTATAGTGTGTGGGTATGCATGCACACTGTTCTGTCATGTGGCTGCCCTATACAGGTTTTTATGGACAGATGTAGATCATACCTGGCAGGGTGTGCAGTTCACTGCCTCTGGCCATGGACATGTGGACTGTGCCTGGCAGGGGTTCCATGGGTACGTCCAGGTACAGGCCTTGATGTGCTACTCTCCCTTGATGATGACAGATGTTCACTGGAACCAGATCCCTGCTGGGACTGGCCAGGACCACGTGTGCATGGCCTGCTGTGGTGTGATGTGGACAGCAGCCCCTGCAGTGCTGGGGCTGGTACTGCCACTACGGGAGTGCCTTGGTGTCCTAGCACTTCCAAATTGACCACCAGCTGTTGGTATTGTTGGCCTACATCCATGCAGCCATTGCGCACTCCCACCACATGTTCAAGCATGGATAAACCACAGTCGATGAGGCCCATCATCTCACCAAACCATCTATCCATGACCTTGGTATGAACACAGAGGGCACCAGACAGTTCATGGAAGTTGTCACTTGCAGATGTGAGAGCAGCCCTCTGCAGCCTCAGGCCCTGTCTGGTATACAGTTCCATACCTGCCTGCACCCCCATGACAGCCTGAAACAGTTGTGGCGCATCTGCCAGGGGCATGATCACCAGTGGCTGTACCATGAGCACCCTGGACATCTGCTTATGTGGTGCCCTGCCAGACATCCGGCTATGCCTGCTGTTACCAAACACAGTAGGCATGGGTACCACAATCTCCTGTGCACTGCCACTAACTGCCAGCTGTCCCTCCACTATGGCCACTATTGATGGGGTATGTATAGGTACTGAAACTGTGTGCAGGATTGGGGTGGCTAAGAGGGGGATGTCAAATGAAGGCACTGTTTAGGCCCCTGACAACCCCACCTGTGCCTCAACAGTACTATCATCATCTTCGGTGTCTGTATGGACACCAACATCAGATTGCATGCAGGAGGGACCCAGACCCACCTCGCCACCTGTGAGGGAAAACAAGAAACGCACTTTAAGACCTGTACAGCATTGCATAACAGTACACACACACACACACACACACACACACACACACACACACACACACATTCCACCTTAATACCTACCTGTCTGTGAATTTACACAGTCCCACGTTTATTCCTGTACATTCCCCCATCCTGCATCACACTTGGTAACATACACTCATTAATACCACTCATTAACATATCATTCCTCTAAATGCCTAGACAAGTACTATCAACACAAGACCTGTTCCTCCATTATCTCCTTGATCTGAGTGAAGTGGTTTTACATGGCCTCACTGCTGTCATTCAGTGTTCAACCTGTGTATGTCTGGACATCATGAACATGACCCCTATATGTGAGGGGCTACTATATTCACTCCATAATGTCATGCACTGGAGTGTTATGTGTAAGTATCGCTCAGTACATGCCAGATATGCTGCTCAGTCAATCTATCATGTGACAACTGTAATATATGGATACACTCCCTGTTGTTGTCTAGTAATTCCCCAATGCATCTGTAGTGCTGCATACATGGGTTGTCGGTCACCTCTCTGCTGAATGCAATATTAAGGGTATACCTGATGTCAACTTTCCCTCCCAATGCATGTTCCATGCTACAGACCTTATTATACTATCAGCTGTCCTGTGATTACATATCAGACAAGTATTCCTGGTGTGTCATGTGTCAGTCCATGTCCATGTACTGCACGATGCCAAAGGGTAGTACTGCTATATGAACAACCCCACCATAACACATGTGCATACATGGACACCCACACAAACACACACACATGCACACGAGCATCCTGCATGCATCACCCACCCTCCACTTCACCAGAGTGACCCTACAGACAAAATAACCACCCACCTATACAAACACAGACACACACACACACACACACACACACACACACACACACACACACACACACACACACACACACACACACACACACACACACACACACACACACACACACACACACACACACACACACACACACATATTAGATTGCACAAAGATAGCAAACACAGTCCTCCTATTACCCATCTGTCAACATGCATCACATATGGTACACAACAGCATGCAGTGCAGCTATAGTCAATCCATGCTAGCAACAGTATAGATGTGTGTGATGCATGGGCTGTGTTAGTACGGGATGCCCCTTCCCCTGGATACCACTGCACCTATGTGCACAGTATTGCTGTGCACCTGTTCGGCACCCTGCCATGTACTGTGTACCAAACCTCACAGTTGTACAACCCATTGTTGAATGTGTAGTACTGTGTCAGTTATGTCAGCTCTAATGCTCACAGCCCCTATGTTTTTTAGCAACACATACCTGGGATGATATGTAGACAGATGTAATTTGCGAATGCCTGATGTCTGGTTACAGATCTCAACATCAGCAGACTATGTATGACCAATCCAATACTATTACATTGACAACCGTCAGACCATACCATGGCTATGGGGAGTGTACACACCGTTATTGGTATGACTCACCCTTCCTTGATCTGCCATTGGACCACATCACAGTATATATTAACGGTGCATGAGCCTGATATGTGACATATGTCCTGTACATTCACATGCAGTGTCTACGAAATGTGTTAGATGTGCGGATGCTGACCGCAATGCATGCACTCCGTGTGTACATATGTGGCAGACACCTTTATCATGACGGTTTGTTGCACCTATTGTTATGTGTACTACAGCTGTCACGATTCCTGGCAGGGGTATACTAGCAATGGCCATCTGAATTTGTCAGTGTATGGTCAGTCTGCCCTACACATGTCCCCCAAATCTGCATGATTGCAAGGACTACTCATGTGCACATCTCTTGGTGTTCACACACTGCCGTCACTATTGCTGTGGGGGTAGGGTTACTTTTGCCACAGTTCCTGACCCTGACTGTGTGCAGATAGACCCATTCTTAGCATCTTTATGATCCCTGCTGCAGTACACTGGTGTGTAATGCTGACACCCCTTCCCCACCTTCATTCTTTTTGCAGATGCTTGGCAAGTATGACCTACACATGTGTGCAGTTTGCAGTGTCCCATACACTGAACACCACATGTTACAGCCTAGTCCCAGCTAATAATGTGGACCACAGTAAAGCGTTATACCATAATGTACATCTGTAACAGTTGCTGTTGTAATACTGGTAGATACACTGTTGTTGCACTGTATAAGGGTGATGTTTCACACATGTCCCTACTGTAGGCCATGTATCCCACCATTATGTTAATCCCTGTGGACACATTCTGCAATGACAGGATGTTAGTTATCTTGCAAGTGTCTGATATACCCTTTCAATACCCCATCATGGTCACCACTGTGATGCAGTGCATTTAACAGCAACAATATGTGAACATGTACAGCATGCATTATGGGTAGGTGTGTTAGATGTGTGCGTGGAGTATGCCATAGCCATTACATGCCCGTTGTATTTGCAAGCATCAAAATAAACCATACTCACCATCTACAAGCTGCTGCCTTGGTGGTATACAGGAGGGACCTATATAACAGTATGAGAGATGCAAAGTCAGTGGCCACACCTGTGGCATTGCTACAGGGTGGGTGCAGCATTACAGTACATCAACAGTACAAGTCCACAATACTACCACTTATGCACATCTGTTTATTTCTACTATGCAGCAACAAACTGTATACATGATCTACCTGTACAGATGAGGATACGTATGCAACAGTGGTCTACTGATGTGCCCTGTGGCCTTACCTGCACAGTCCTCAGCCGGTGTGTGGGTAGCACCCACTTCCACAATGGTGCCTGGCAGTTGTTGGCTGTGCGGTTGGGCAAGTGCCATGAGGCTGGCGAGGAGCTCCTCAACATGTGTCGGGGGGATGGATGGCATGACCCCCCCCCTGTTGCGAGGTGATCCCCCTGGACTGCAGCAGTACACTGGGCATTGCAAAGCAGGTCAGAACAATAATGCCGGACCTGCTCATAACTGCAGTTATGCAGTCTGACATCATTGACCCTGTAGACTAGGTCATTCTACAGGGCAGTCCACTCCTGCTGCTCATGGGCGACCCGGCCAAACAGGACAGGGTAGTGCTGGATGATATAGTTCAGCACTATGTCATTTTCAGCTGCTGAATATGCAGGTAGGCATCCATGTGACATCTTGCCTGAAAGACATAGAGATGGAAACTCATACAGCAAGGTTACCATAGTTCTTAACACACATCTCTGTCACTTCCCCCCCCCCCACCACCATATCAGTGACAACAAACTGTACACACAACTCAAAATGTATGGCTACAGCTTACCTACCAGTGGGACATATATTGTATTGTACCACACGTTGTGCTATGTGTTTGTAGCCATGTTCCCTGTGTGGACACTATCATTGCTGGCTGCTTAGAGACTATTCACCTGCATGCCATTGTCAGGGGAACTATGGTTTCATATATGCATGTGGTATGCATGCTATGTGATTGCTGCACATCTGACATTCTGTGCTGTTGGGGATATCTGTACATGCTGTTGAACATGTTCTGGGGCTTGTGTAGACTATTACCCACATATGTTCTATAACAGTGACACAATAGCATGTTTAGGAAATCCACTCACAAGAACCACTGATGAAGTGTGAGGTAGTCCCATGAAAGTGCTTACCTACTGCATTTTCATAATAAATCTGTGTTTTTATTCTACAAGACTTGCTAAAGGAGAACATTTTTTGCTCAAGGAGAACATTTTTCAAAGAATTATTTGGTATAGCAATTTTCTGCTTGGTATATGTTCCCAGGACTTTTGTGTGCACTTGAATGTTTAGGGAATATTTGCCAGCAGAACCACCTCTCCAAACTCATCTGGCCATGTTACCAGGCCACATAACATGTGGGACCCATCCTGGGGCCTCCTCATGTACTGGTCCAGCACTACCTTCAGGTGGAACCACCTCAGGGGATGTTGTTGTCCCCCTGGGGCACACACAGACATGATCCTATAACCCGAGGTCAGGTCCAGGGTCTGCTCCATAGCGGGCTCCATGGACACATGTGGGATGTGCTACATCACCTTTAGACACCCAGTACACATTCACAGGGTCCACATGCTCCTCCTGCTTAGCCTCCAGGCCAGGCACCTTCAGGGCTGTGGACTGCTGTTGTGAGTAGCAATGGGTGGGAGGCTTGTTCCAATTGTTTCCATATTGGGGCCCATGGGGCTTCCACATCGCAGACCACACACACCATCGATGATGTTTACCCACCACATGTGTCATATACCACCCCTGTATGCTGTCCTCTATATCTACCAACCTGGACCACCTCCACAAATATACCTGCCAAACTTCCCCATATTCCCATTCCCTACTTCAAAGACAAGGGCAATGTGGTCCCAACAAGGGGTTCACATGTGACATAACTGTCCATGTCGCACATGCTTACAGCTGTATATATATGTGTGTATTGCTATGTGTGCTGTTCCCTCACACATAGCATGCAGCACTGTGGTGGTAATATAGGGGACATGTATTTACATATGTGTGTGTGTGTGTGTGTGTGTGTGTGTGTGTGTGTGTGTGTGTGTGTGTGTGTGTGTGTGTGTGTGTGTGTGTGTGTGTGTGTGTGTGTGTGTGTGTGTGTGTGTGTGTGTGTGTGTGTGTGTGTGTGTGTGTGTATGTGTGTGTTTGTATATATGTAGACATGTGCATATAGATATATATCTATATATGTGTAGCTATATATGATGTATATATGTCTATATATGGGTATTTGTATATCTGTGGACATACATGTAGATACATTCAGACATCAGGTCTACATGCTCAAAACTCTTTCCTGCACAGCTGCACTGTTTTGCCTTGCTACAACACAGACATGTGCCACATATGGACACAGACTAACATTAGGGGGGTATATATAGGGCCAGACTGCAGGTAATCCTATTACACACCTATGGCATTTCAGCATGTTACAATACATATTAACCTGAGTGTCCTGCAAGTGGTGGGCTCTAGAACCCACGTGTCCATCATTATGGCATTACTTCCACTGCCAGCTATTGGCCACAGTAATATATATCCCTTCCATTACACACCACACACTATATTGGCCTGCATCTTGTCAGTTGGTGCTGCTCTACACAGTTGGCGGGTATGGCCCACTACCCACAGGGATGGACTCTAATGTCCATAGCAGTTGTTCAGCTGAAGATCATTACAACAGCAACACCTGATGGAACATGTATATCATTCCACATCATCTTCCCCAGTATTATGGACCAGGTACTACAGGCAATTACATGCATATATTCATACCTTCACATACCTATTGTGGGGATGAGGTCTGTTTTGGATAGTATCCTTGTAGGAGGTATTTTTTTCACTCCTTAGCCTGCTTCCTTTATTGTCTTTTTTGGTGTTGTTGCAGTTCAGGATCTGTTGTATGTTTTCTGTTTGTTTTCTCTTTCTCTTTCTTTTTCTATGTCTTTCCATCTCTCTCCAGTAAATGGATTGAGCTGCTCAGAATAGATTGCAGCATGGCTTTTGTGGGTGATGCACATGATCAGGTGATGGCCTCTGCACCAATCAGTGTCCTCCACTTGCTACCTGCATGCAGCCAGCTGTGTAGTACTTCCAATTACCACTGTCATGGCAACCCACTACTATAAATCTCTACATCATGTGGGCATGGCCCCTTTACCTTTCCTGTATGGTGGACATCCTTCCTGTGTGTGGGCAGCAGTGTTACAGACAGCAGGTAGCAATACCTCTTACAGTAGGGCTTGCACACTCAGGCCATCTACATATTTGTATGAGGTTCCAGAACTACAAACAGAGAGTGTGGGTACTGTTGTTGCATGCATTGTATAGCACCAGTGTTACAGGGTTTATGTGTACATACTAGTTTAACACGGACTGCAGTCTGTCTGCATAGCTTTCAACTGTGTGCCTATCCACCTGATGTCCAGAGGTGTGCATGTTATGTTTTGCCTGTCCACCACACAGGTCTTGTGTCAGATATATCACTGGCTGTGTGTGTGTTGAGTGCTATCAGTACATGGCTACATCCATTTGTGTTTCTGACTTCATATTCCTGATTAAGGGTATGTTGCAGACTATCCTGTAACACCAGCGACTTTCTTAGTGTATGACAGCACTATTTCACATATGGGCCTGTGTTCCAGCCTCTGTCCTCCACCTACATACCAGGCTTTGTCCATATGACATTCTGTCAGATGTTGTTATGTAGTGGCCTGTAAGTATGTCATACTGCCATTCCTGCCGTTATTCCACTGTTGTTGTGGCCCCCACACATATTGTAGGGTTGGGTCCATATATGTGTGGGCTTCATCTGCACAATACATGTGTGCCCTTATACAGTCCATAGGCCAGTGTATGTAACAGTGGCATGTGGCCTTGTATGTCAGTCTATGGGGAGGGGGGCATGCACCATAACTAATATAGGCTGTTACAACATATGGGGGTATCAGGGGTAAGCTGTCTTAAGGCATCTGGATGGACATTACCATACAATTCACTTTGGGTAAATGCAGGCCTACTGCTTCCTGCCATACAGACTGTTCTGTTTGTCAGTGTGATTGTGATGGTTTCAGTTATGCCTTGTTATGTAACAGATATATCCCATTGTGTCAACTGAGGTCTTTACCCCCTCTAGGGATTGTGTACAGAGTGTAGATAGGGGCTGCTGGACTATACATCTGCATTACTTACTGTTGATTGATTGTTATCCTGTGGCCCAGTTTGTCTTTACTGTTGTACTACTTGAAGGCCTTGGCCTGGACAGCAATATATGTAATGCTTTCCAGAATACTGTATTAATTTATCTGTCTTACAGTTGCATTAGTCTGTTTATATGTATTTCAGAGTCTAAACAGCTACAGCTATATGACATGGCATATACAACTGTAATAGTACACAAATAAAGCATTATCATGTATGCAAACCTATGTGCGGTGTTATATCCTTTGATCTCTCTGTGGGTATATGCTGCAGGCAACAATTGTCATTTGTATGGGTGACTCATACAGTGTCCAGTTGGTAAGGTGGCAACTGTAAGCATACAAGCTGTTCCGTAAAGTGTGCACCCTCTACATATGTATCTTCCTATACATATCTCTGCGTGTGTATGTGTAGTTACATATATATATATATATATATATATATATATATATATATAAAATGTATCTGCATATATGTGTCTGTGTATATGTATCTTAGGAATGTTTATTGCTTCCACATTGTACATTCCCTATGGTAGCCAGACTGTACTGCATGATATGTTATTGCTACCAGCCTGACATCATACAGATGTGATGGATTACTGTTAACATCTTGTGCCCATGTTGTGTCAGGTCCTGATTATGGGATTTGCAACAGTTGGTATTGTATTGCAGGGCAGACCTGTTTGGCTGTGGGGGGGGGGTATCAAAACTTACAAGACATATGTTGCTTAGGCCCCCTCACTCCCATTAACAGTGCACGTGGTCATATATGTATTTGTTATGTTCTCTTTTATATATATATATATATATATATATATATATATATATATATATATATATATATATATATATATATATGGACATATATATATGTAGACATATTTATCTATGGATGTATGTATAGATATATACCCAAAGAGTGGTGTACAGCAACAGTGGTCCCTCTCCACAAAGGTGGTGCCTCAACAGATCCTGGAAACTATCGCCCCATAAGCCTGACTAGCTTGGTCTGCAAAGCTATGGAAAGGATCATCATGGACCTCATAAATAACGATATTGGGGACCTACAGACACTGGATCCTACCCAGTTCAGCTTTGTTAAGGGCAGATCCTGCCTCTTAAACCTGGTCAATTTCTTTGAAACAGTCACCAAGGCCATTGACGAGGGGAAGGTGGTCCACACAGCCTACCTGGACCTCACAAAAGCCTTCGATACAATACCCCACTCGGGCATTATATATAAGCTCACCAGCTTAAATATAAACCCCTATGTCACTAGATGGGTTGCAAACTGACTCAAGGACAGAACCCACATGGTTAGAATTGCTGGAACCATGTCAGACTCCAAACCAGTTACAAGTGGCGTCCCACAAGGCTCAGTCCTGGGACCTCTCTTGTTCAGTATATATTTCTCGGAGGTACAGTCCAACACGGAAGGACTGTGGCTGACCAAGTTCACAGATGACTGCAAACTGGGCGCCATAATCGACTCTCCAGCTGGCACAAGCATCCTCCAAAAGGGCCTCATAGAAACAGACAACTGGTGCCAGAGCCATGGCCTCAAGCTAAATGCCAAAAAGTGTATAGTCATCCCCTTTGGCAAAAACAAAGTGCCCACAAATTACTACATAGGTAGTAATCCATTAAGTACAGAAGAAGTAATTAGGGACCTGGGGACCCAAGTTGATAGCAATCTCTCATTTGACAACCACGTGGCCAAAGTGGTTAGAAAAACATTTTATATAGCCCACCTAATCATGAAGGGATTCACATCTAGATCAGGGGAGGTCATCGTGCCTCTTTACTCATCCCTCATCAGGCCCATAATTGAGTACAATGCCCCTTTTGGGATGTACCTTACCAGACACCTGCAGCAACTGGAAAGACCCCAAAGTACCTCACCAGGAGGATCAAAGGGCTCAAACAGATGCCATATGCTGCCCTGTTAAAGAAACTCCAGCTCTACTCAGTGGCATACTGCCTGCTCAGAGGCGATCTGTGCCTGACGTATAAAGCCATGTCCAACCCAGAATTAATGGACATGTTGCACCTCAGAAAATCCAAATCCCATCGGGCTACCGAGAGACTTGAACCTCAGCACTGAAATAAATAGGACATGCTTGAGGGACAGATTCATAACCCAGAGGCTCCCTTCACTCTGGAATAAAATCCCAGTCCAGGTTAGGCAGAGTCCCTCATTGATTCTCTTCAAGAGGAATCTTGATGAGTGGATGGGAAATCATAGGTTTACCCCGGGTATCACTTCTGTGTCACTGTTAGACAGAGGCACAGTATACTAACCTTGAAAAAGGGCATAGCAAAATTAATTTAAAATGGGTGGCGAAAGCCAAACACACTCTGGCTAGACTTATAAATGCTCTAGGGCAGATAGCCTGGTATGAACCTATGAACCTATATATATATATATATATATATATATATATATATATATATATATATATATATATATATATATATATATATAGCTATGTATATTTCTATTTAGATATAAATATATGTACACACACACATACATCTACATGTATAAATACATTCCCTGTACTGTTGAATGACTGTGCTGGATGATATGTTTGTGAAAACATCAGGGTTATGTATATCTGCCATGGTTTAGTGGTATATCCCTTTGGCTGTGGTGTGTAGGATCCTGGGTTCAAGCCTTGCAGAGGCTGTTTATTTTGTTGCTGGGCAGAGCAAGGGCTGTTGAATACAGAGTGATTAAGGCAACTTTTAAGCAGTTGTAAGTGGGTTTGCGTGGGTTTTAGCAGAGGTAAGCACTGCTAACTTCCGGTTACAGTTTCTTATACTGATTTACCTTCTCAATTGTTTAACCTGTGTAGGCATTGCTTACCCACAGACAAACAGGCTTAAACCCGCTTACTGCTGCTTAAAAGTGCTTACTCCCACTTACCCTTTAAAAGAAAAGAAAAAATGGTTGATAGGAAAGTGGTGAAAAAGGGGCAGAAAGAGGAAAACACAGTAGGGAAAATAACTACGGATGTGCAGGAAGGGTGTAGGGAAGGTCCATAGCTGAACAAAAAAAGCAACTTGCAAGGAGGGCTAGTGCATTGGCCCAAAAAGTGATACATCAAACAAAACAAAGAGCCAGCACAGATCCTGTGAATTAGAATAGTGTATAAAAATACACATACAAATATAGATTACAAAAAATCAGAATGGTTTCAGTTTTTCAGCCTTATTTAGTGAACAAAAAAATAATAATACATGCCATTTCCCTCCAGCAGTATTATATATATATATATATATATATATATATATATATATATATATAAAACACCATCAATTAATATTCATTAAGGCCAGGAGGAAAAAGCCCCCCTAGCTTAACAATCCACTTTTTTTTCTTTTAAATTCAATATTTCATGTAAATCTGCTTTGTCTGTTGATTTATTCAAAATACAATCAATAATGGTAAATCTAAAGATCCCAGTCTTGTGTTGACAAATATGCTTATATAATGCACTGGATTGTTTATGGTTCCTAATATCACTCATGTGCCCACTAATTCTTATCCTGAGGGGGCTAGATGTCTGCCCCACATAAAAAGCTTGGCATGAACAACAGGCCAAATAGATCACCCAATCAGTGCTACAATTACCAGAAAAAGACAGATCGTATACTATCAGGTGTTCTTACTGGTAAAACTTGTAGTTTTAGATACCCTTGAGCAATGTGAGCAATGGCCACATGAACTGCATCCAACCAACTTTTCACCAGTAACAGTTCTTTGACCCAATATTTTATCCTGACCTTGCCATCTTTTGTAATGACTGAATAATGATCCCAGGGATCAACCCTTATGGAAGGAAAATGAACAATTTTCTCCTAGAGAATCCACAAGGGAACCCTCCCCCTGCAAAATATTCCAATGTCTGAAAATAATATTCATAAAAGATTTTGTATTTTTGTCATAGGTAGTTACCATCCTAATTTGATCCCTGTTGTCAGTATAATGTTGTTTGTATTGTAATAAATCAGATCTCTCCTGAAGATGAGCAAACTGGCTAGCCCTATAGATGTCACCAACCCTGTAACCCCTATCCTTAAATCTGGCGGAAAGATCATGTTTAAAATGATCATAATTGGAGGCTCTGGAGCAAATTCTCTTCACCCTGAGAAATTGAGACTTGGGGATGTTCCTGATGACATGTTGGGGGTGAAAGCTGGAGGCATGTAGTAAGGTGTTATGCTGAGGGAATTTGCAGACTACCTCAGTCTCCAGTGTATCTGAAGGAGTACTTTTCACTAAGACATCCAAAAATGTTATCTCATATTTGTGTCATGTAACCTTAAATTCGATGCCCCACTTGTTTTGGTTCAAATATTCCACAAATTCCTCCAAATATCCTACATCAGTTCTCCACACTAGCCAACAGTCATCAAGGTAACGCCTCCAAATGTCAATTTCATCAAGGTAAATATTATGACACCTGTTATAAATGAGTTCCTCCTCTAAATAAGCTATAAACAAGTTGGCATAAATGGGGGCAAAAGATGCCCCCATCGCCATGCCCCGAACCTGCCATACACATTGCTGCTGAAAATAGAACATGTTTTTGTCAAGAACGTGTTCAGCTAAACAGACCAGGAAAGTATTAAAACCTGGTCTGTATAGTTCCACTCTGTTCAACCAATATTCAATTGCAATCAAACCTGCCCAGTGAGGAATGTTGGTATACAGGGAGGTGGCATCAAGGGTACAAAGTAACCAGTCTGACTCCAATTGTAGATCTGATATAATACACAAAAATTGGGTTGTATCCTGAATACGAGCCTGTATATGTGACAACAACAGCTTCAAATGCTCAGTAAGAAATTCAGAGAGGGGTTCAGTAAATGAACCCCTTCCAGAAACTATAGGTATACCTGGAGGGTTGTTGGGGTCCTTGTGGATTTTTGGCAATAGATATAAATATTGCTGTTTGGGATGGTCAACTTTGAGATGGTATCCAATATCCTTAGAAATTATCCCTTCCTCAACTGCCTTATCCAAAAAATTGTCGATTTCCACCTTACATTTGTTTGTGGGGTCTAGGTGTATAAGCATATAATACATATGGTCAAGCAATTGTTTAAGTGCTTTCTTACTCCTCCCAAAAGAGAAGACGTCCGTGGACTACCTGCCTGAGCCTTATTAATTTTTTGGGACACTTCTCCCTTGCTAAAGAGACTCAGTGTATGTAACCTCTTAAATATATTTTTTCTCTAGCATCTTCCTAACCTTGAGCAGCATTCTACCCCGGTGCACGTGAAAGTAGCCTAACACTGGTCAATGCACAAGCTCTCCATCCTTAGTTCCCAGTCCTTCTCCCTTTATTTACCTCTATCTATCTCTGTAGCCTAACTTCTCTGAGGAACCTCTTCCCCTCTGAGTGCACCTCCCTCCTTTTACCAATAGGTGGCAGCATATTCTTGATAAAAGGAACTGCAATATTTCCCTTTTCCCTGCTTTACTTACTTTCTGCCCAAAAGTGCCTCTGCCCTACACTCAAAGATTTAGTTACTTACATACTTACTTTCAGAGAGTTCTTCACTTACCAAACATAACATCCTTGCTTTTAACTGTAAACCAAAGTTTAAAACATTTACCTGCACCCTGCAGTAATTCTCCATATCCAGCCTCAGATCACTGATTTTTTTTCGGCCCTTTTCCCACCTCTCTGGCTCTTCCCGCTCCGTTCGCCCTGGGGCTCACTCCGCACCCCTACCCTGCCCCCAATTCCCACCCGCCCCCAGTACCTCTACCTTTATCCCCCATCAGTCCCTCCCCCTCCTCCAACCAATCCTAACTCTCCTTTTCCCCTCCCCTTCCTCCTTTAACCACTCCCCCCATTACTAACACCCCATCACCTCTCTTTTCTATTTTCCTCTAACTGACCTCTACTACCATGCTCTCCCTTCCTCCCAAGGTCCTTCTCCTCTCTTCCTTCCTTTTCCTTCTAATATCTCTATACCAAATCACTTGCTATACTCATATCCATTTACTCCCCCCTCCTCTTACTCCCCAACACCACCTTACCTCCCATTACCACAACATCTCAGCTTCTTTAGTTCCCTCCTACCCAATCCTCCTCCTGAAAGTAAAACTTTTTCCAAGCTCAGATAAAAACCTTAAATATAAACCACACATCTACCAGCCTCCTCTATCTAAATACAAAACTAATAAACACCTCCTCCATCCCACATTCATTCACTTGGGTGGAGATATTCACCCCAATCCAGGTCCTAATTTCCCTCCTACAAATCTCCCTAGCACCAACAAGAAATCCACTAATAAAAACCTCAAATTCCTCACCATCAACGCCCAAAGCTTAAAAAATAAACTATCCCTCTTCCATTCCTGGCTCAACCGTAACTCTCCTGATATAGCAGCTATCTCTGAAACCTGGCTAAAACCTCACATTAATGACTCTGAGTTCCTACCCCCAGGATTCCATTCTCTCCGATCTGATCAACCTAATAGAAGAGGTGGTGGCGTTGCTCTAATCTACTCCAACCTCTTGTCCATTACTCCTTACCCTAACCCCATCCCTTCTTTCAATAATGCTGAACTTGTAATTGGCTTACTAAAATGAACAACCATAAAATTATCTGCATCATTTGTCTCTATATCCCTCCAGGCAACAATACCAATACATTGGAAGACATCCTCTCCTAGACTTCCTCCAATATTAAGCTTGAAACCTTCATTTTGGGTGATGTAAATATTGATTGGGGAAAACTCTCTAACCCAATTCCCATGATAACTATCAACCTATTTAACTTCTCCCAACTTACTAACTCCATTACTAGACCTAACAAAGCTAATCCCCCTGGCTCCATACTTGACTGGATCCTAGTATCTCATCCAAAGTTATAAAATCTGGTGTCACTCCTGACCCTTTAGGAGACCACCTCCCTGCCTTCTCCATTTCAAGCTACTCCCACCTCCCCACACTCTCACCATTACACTCGCACTCAAAACCTATCTAACTTCAACCCTACTTCTTTCTCTGACTCTCTTAAACTCACCAACTGGAACCCTCTAAAAATACTACCATTAGACGAAGCCGTCGACTATTTCAATTCCACATTCATAACAGTCCTTAACTGTCTATCTCCAACAAGAACAAAAAGAGTTAAAGCAAATACCTCCCCTTGGCTCACCAAAGACACAAAAAAGATAATGCTCCAAAAGGATAAAACCTGGAAGACCTACATTAAACACAAGCAACCTGAAATCTTCCTCAAGTATAAGCAGTTAAGAAACCTTGCCAAGAAACAAGTCCTTAGAGATAAAAAGTCTTACTACATCAAACTTCAAGAAAACCATGCTAGAAACCCTAAACAATTCTGGAATTCCATCAATTCCCTCCTTAGACCAGGTACTAAAAACACCCCCTGTCCTAATACCAGCAAATCTGACCTTGAAATAGCCTCACTATTTAATTCCTTCTTCACCTCTTCCATTGCTGAGCTAACCAAGACATTTACTAACAATCACCTTCCTCCCCTCCCTGCTCAATCTTCCATAACCTGCTCTTCCCCCCTCTTTCAAACTCAGACCAGTATCTACTGACCTAATAAAGAAACTTCTATATAAACTAAAGCCCTGCTTCAATGCCCCTGATAACATTCCATCCTCCTTCCTAAAAATAGTTTCTGACTCTATTGCTCTACCTATCAGCATCCTAATTAATAGGTCATTACTTGAATCCTACGTACCTAAAGTATGGCGTACCACTTACATTCTTCCTCTCCACAAAGGTGGCAAAAATTGTAATGTCTCAAATTTCCGCCCTATAGCCATCTTCTCCCCAATCTCCAAAATCCTAGAAAAATGTATCCACCTGCAACTCCTGCCATTCCTTACCAAGCACCAACTTCTCTCTCCTACCCAACACGGCTTCCGCCCAGGACACAGTGCTAACACTGCCCTTCTCTCCTTCTTGCACTCTGTCAATTCAGCTCGTGACTCCGGTAATATAGTATCCTCTGTCCTACTAGATTTATCCAAAGCTTTTGACACCATCTCTCACACCCACCTTCTAAATTACCTTTCTAATCTCAACCTTTGCCCAAAGACTCTTCCCTGGTTCTCCAGCTACCTTTCAAACAGATCCCAAGCTTTGAGATGGGGCCAAGCCACCTCTACTTTTCTTCCTACCCCTACCGGAGTACCTAAAGGTTCCATACTCGGCCTATTACTATTCAATATCTTTATTAATGACTTCCACAAAGCCATTCCTAACACCAAAATTGTGCAATATGCTGATGATTCCACTTTGATCTGCTCTGCCTCTAACCTAACAGACCTCCAAGCCCTAACTCACAGTGCCTTCTCAACCACTGAAAACTGGATGCTACAAAATCATCTCTCCCTAAATGCTAACAAAACTAAGGTCCTCCTTTTCTCCCCCTCTAAATCATCCTCTCTTGATAAAAACTCATTTCAAATTACCAGCCTTAGCAACTCCTCTATCGAGATTGTACCCTCCATCAAACTTCTCTGTGTTACAATTGATGATCAACTAAAATTTAATACCCATATCCAGCTAAACATCAAAAAACACACATAAAACTAGGCTTACTGTATAGAAACAACCACTTCCTCTCTCCTCATTCCAGACTAACCCTTGCCTCTACCTACCTCCTTCCCTCCCTCCTGTACAGAGCTCCCCTGCTCACTAATCTTTCATCCACACTTACCTCCAAATTGGAACTATGTTACAACAAAATCTCTAGATTTACCACAAATGCCAAATCCTCTTCTCATCACTGCTCCTCCCTTCACTCTCTAAACTGGCTTGAACTTCCCAATCAACTTAACTTCCTCCAAATCACCACAGCCTTCAAACTATTGTTCCACCCTTCTAACTGCCCTGCTCTTTCTAATATTCTACAACCTTATACCCCCCCTTAGACCACTTAGATATTCTCAACAAAACCTGATCACAGTACAAAAACCCCAGCGCCCTGCAGGTCAGCTTCTCTTATCCTTTACCCTAGCTAAAAAATGGAATGCCCTGCCCTTGACATTAAGGACATGTACCAACCTTAATAACTTCAAAACCCAACTTCATTCCTACATCTATCTAAACAGAATTTGCAACTGCACTCTTCAGCCTACAACCCTTAAACTATCTTCTCCCTTTTCTCCAGGCTAACCTCTTCCTATTCACCTTCCTATCCTTTCTAAAAATATTTAGCTTAGGTAACAAAACAGTAAAATTTGATTTTCATGATGTAAGCCTTTTTCCTCCTTAACAAAATTGAAATTGTTAGTGTTTATTCTTTTGTAACTACTTGTTATCTGTAATACATACTGTCTATGACTTTTCATGTTAATTGAAACTATTTTGGTAATCAAAATATTATTAAACTGTTGTATTTCCTTGTTGGAGCTTTTCTCCCCGGGCCTCCACTGAAAACGGGCCCCCAAGCCCAGTGGACCTCCCCGGTAATCAAACTGAAATAAATAAATAAATAAATAAATTATGATAATTGGTCCAGTCTTGGACCACAACTGCTCCTCCTTTGTCTGTCGGTAAAATTACAATGTCTTTGTTAGATTTTAGTTCATCAGTAAATTGCCTTTCTGCCCTAGTGATATTATCTCTCATTGCATAATCTTTGCCAAGATGCATATGTAGATCCTGTAGCACCCTACTCTGAAAAGCAGAATCCACGGAAGACATAGGTGGTTTAAAGGTGGAGTCATGAAACCGAAATGGCCTGACATCTTCATTAATATGACCACCCAGAAAAAACAAATGTAAATTAAGTAAACGACAAAAGTCAATCACATCTTCTGCAAAGTTTTGTTCAGGCACAAAAAAAAACTAGGCACAAAGCTCAAACCTTTATTAAGAATTTTTATTTGTAAATCTGACAGCATCAATGAGGATATGTTGTGTACATTGTTTCTGCAACTTATCTCTGAACTATCATCTTCAGGATGCCATCTAAATCGGGAGTAAACTTTATGCTTCCTCCCCCCTCTTCTGGACTTGAATCAAAATGGTGGCCCAGATTATTTACAACATTTTTCCTCTTAGGGATCGGTGACCTATCCACATGGCTATCTTCCCCCTCAGTATTGGATGAAGTATCCTCACCTGACGTAACTGAGTCTCTATTTCTTTTTTTAAGAATAGGTTTTGATCTTCTAGATTTGGGATAACCAAATTTCTGATTTGAGGTCACAAACTTAACATTCTTACAAATGTCAAAGGGTCTCCCCCTGTCAAAATCCTCTACATCCCTATTAAATTTCTTAATTTTCTTGTCCTTTACATTATTTTCAAGTTCCAAAAGATCCCTGCTTAACTGATTTAAACCTGAGGTATAACAGGAAAGATTTTGATATTTCACTACCCGTTGGCTCAAATTCTCAACTTCAAGAGTTTGTTGTTGTACCATTCTTTCATAGTATGCAGCTAAAGCATTAAGAAATCCCATTGAAGCTTGCTGCTGTACCACAAGCCAGTCATCTAATAATGATTGATCAGACTGGGGTACTAATGGTTGTAACTTAACCCTGAGTCCTTTCGGTGATATTTGTTTTTGCTGGTATGACTTAAATAAACGTAAGTGCCATACATTATTTCTTAAGTATTTCATCTCCTTAGTTAGTTTAGTGAAATGCTGTAAATAAAACTCCTCACCTGGACAGCAACTGCAGGGCCAAAGTAAAGGTAGCACCACAAAAAAAGAGGCCAGCAGATTCGAAGAAACAAAGTTTTATTACATTTATTACAATGTACAGACCGGTTTCGGTCTAATGACCTTTCTCAATGTAACAAACACTAATCCAAGAGCCTTAAATAAATACATGTAACCAAATTCAAACCCACCAATCAAAAACGTTTTTTGATATTACATTTCAAAAATTAAAGGTATAAACTCATTATGCGAAAGCTGGATATAAAATAGACATCAAAATTATATTACAATGTGAACATGCATTATATACACCCCAAAGAATAAAAGTGTATATATACAACCTTATGAAGTATAATAAATGCATAACAAAAATATAAAAAATCTAATCACATTGTTCATATACAAATATAATCAACTGATTGTGACTGACCCTGAAGTCAAAACAATTAGTACAAATGTATTGTATAAAAATAATCGATTGTACATTATGGAGTCACCTAAATATAGGTGTACATATATCACTAATATCATGAAATCAATATATAAAATTGATGGTATAAACACAGATAGAAAAAAATGACTGGTCAGTATATAGGTTACTAGAGCTTAGGGATATAAGATGTTGCCTCTCATAAAATATACAAAAATCATTATTTATAAATGGTCATTCAAACCAGGGGGAAATAAACCCCCTAGGTTAATGATCCAAGATGTGTCTTTTTTATTAAGAATGTCATGCCACCTATTTTTAGAGAATTTAGAATCAACAATCCTATCAATAATCGTGAATGAAAATTTAGCTGTACTGTAAGTCTGAACATGTAGTGCATTGGTTGTTACCTTGTTGCGTATATGTCTCGAATGTTCTGAAATTCTAAGTTTAAATGGCCGAGAAGTTTGGCTCTTGTAACCTATATACTGACCAGTCGTTTTTTTCTATCTGTGTTTATACCATCAATTTTATATATTGATTTCATGATATTAGTGATATATGTACACCTATATTTAGGTGGCTCCATAATGTACAATGGATTATTTTTATACAATACATTTGTACTCATTGTTTTGACTTCAGGGTCAGTCACAATCAGTTGATTATATTTGTATATGAACAATGTGATTAGATTTTTTATATTTTTGTTATGCATTTATTATACTTCATAAGGTTGCATATATACACCTTTGTTCTTTTGGGTGTATATAATGCATGTTCACATTGTAATATAATTTTGATGTCTATTTTATATCCAGCTTTTGCATAATGGGTTTATACCTTTAATTTTTGAATTGTAATATCAAAAACATTTTTAATTGGTGGGTTTGAATTTGGTCACATGTATTTATTTAAGGCTCTTAGATTAGTGTTTGTTACATTGAGAAAGGTCATTAGACCGAAACCGGTCTGTACATTGTAATAAATGTAATAAATGTTTGTTTCTTGAAATCTGCTGGCCTCTTTTTTTGTGGTGCTACCTTTATTTTGGCCCTGCAGTTGCTGTCCGGGTGAGGAGTTTTGTTTACATCATACCGTTTTTCTCGCTGGTGGCATTTGGAGAAACAACATTTTCATTTGGTGGATTCGATAAATGTTATTTGCGATGGTATTTTGATGTGGATGGTATGCTGGATATTTATAGGCTGTTATTTTCTTTTTTTGGTATGAATTGTACGATTTTGATCCAAAGAAGTCTCTGCTTTTTGATGATGCCATCCTTTTAAGGGCAGCAACTGTTGGATATTTGCTACGAAGAAGCTGGGTCAACAAATGGAGTATTAAAACCATGTTTTGGAACTTTATATAGTCCTCGGGGCAAACGGTTTCATTAGAACTAGCCATTTGGTTTTGGTGAAAAGAAGCTTTTGTTTTTCAGTGATACTGTCCTTTTAAGGGCAGTATTTGTTGGATATTTCTTATGAAGAAATCGGGTTAATAAATGGAAAATCAGAATAAGGTTTTGCAATTTTATTCAGCCCTTGGGGTGAATATATTCATCAGGTACTGTACTCGGATCATCGGAATATATTTCTTGTACCATTGGGCATTGCCATTGTGACTTTCATTAGTATTTCTATAAATTTGGTATGTTTCGGCACACTATGGTGTGTCGGTGTTGAACAACTGACATGAAGAAATTGGGTTAATAAATGGAAAACTATAACAGGTCTTGCAACTTTATATGTTTTTTGGTGAATTCATTCACTAGGTATCGTGTTCTAATTATCAGACAAATATTTTTCACCTTTGGATATTGATATTGTGACTTTTACATGGTACAGCATGCCGTGGTGTGTCAGTGTTATGTCTAGGCTATATTTATTTTTTGAAGATCCTTTTCAGCTTTGGTGGAAGTTTTGGTTCAAGTATATACTGTTGGGCCACCATTAGTCTCTTTTGAGACTAATATAACATCAAGGAAGACTCTCAGCAAATTAAGGACAAATTTCAAATATTTAAATTGTGATTTTCATCCGAATGTTTACAAATTTGGTACGCTATAGTTTCTATAGTTTGTCGATGTTATGTCCATATAGTAGTCATTCATTTAAGAACTTTTGAGTGTTCTCATGGATCCTATTGTTTGACTGGCATCGACCTCTTTTGAGACTGGTATAATACCTAGGTGGGCTTGAGTATACTTTTGAATAATATAACCATACAGTTTTTTAACAATATTTGTTCCTGCCATTTGATGATGAGCATTCTTATGTGTGGTTATTATTTGTATCAGTGCATTTATATATTTTCTTTAGGTTCTGGCTGTGACGAACTTTTGTTTGGGTTGCCCAGAATTCATTTTAGTCTTTGACTTTGGGCATAAAAGTTATAACACCATATTGTCAATTTCAACATATATGCATTGATTATATTGGTTATTTCTTATAGCTGTTAATATCAACATATATGTGTTCTTTTTTGGTACATTATTGTCCAACTATATAGTATATTGGCATTGCCATTTAATTATGTATATCTAGCCTGTCAGATATACAGCTTATAAATGGTTTTGTGGTGAATTTTCATATACTTTCGAACAATCTAGATATTAGTTATTTTTCAAGTGCCATTTTAGACACAACCCGTAAGACTTTTGCTCATTTTTTTATGTTTTATTCTATATGTTGAATACAACTTCTTCGCCAAAATTTGTAAATTGTGAATTTTTATACATATTTATTGCTTTGTTGTCTGGTTAGTCTTCCTTCTTGCTACTGACATTTAAAACATTGTTCTAAGGACTAATATGGATCTCATTACCATCCTTAAAGGGTTGTCGCATTGACAAAAATGACATTGATGTGTTTACATCTACTATAATTAATAAGGGGGGTGGTGACATAATTGGAGATACACAGGATGATTGCCATGTTTTTTTGACAACATTTTTAAGAAAATGAAGGGCTTACAGGCCTGTGTGTGGCATAGTAAATTGTTTTCAGCTTATATGGACAAAGGCATTGTGCCCAGAGGCTTACGAATCAGGTTGAAACCTCTTGTGGGCCAACCAGATGCTGAATTATTGGAGGGTTGGGCAAAAATACAATAAAGCTCAACTATGGAATTTGTTAGGGCACTTCACGCTTTTTATGGAAGAAGGATTGAGATGTTGAATTTGGAAGTTTCTAAAATGTGCCAGGATGCTAAGAAATGGGAGGATATGCCAGAATATAAAGATTGTTTGAAGAAATTGAGTATGGATTTGTTGGTTGTTGAGAATGAGCTTAAACTGAGTAAGATCAACACATTTAATAGGGATTTATCGGATTATAAAGCGGGCAATCCCTTTCAGTATTCCAAGAATGTTAAATTTCAGAAGAATAATGTTCAGGCAGTTAGACCCAAAAGGAAAAGGAAATCCATCCTCAAGAAATCTAAGGGGGATCGGTCGGGTGAAGATTTTTCCTCTTGTACTGACAATGAAAATGAGATTCTCCAAACGTCACCAATCTCTAAACATAGTATGACTGATCAGTCTGAACAGTATGTTCAGAAAAACTCTTTAGGGTTGGTAGGAAACATGGGGGTAAGAAACATAAACATAGGGGACAATTTGGAAACCATGTTGCAACTGCTAGAACCCAAAGTGAAACCAACAATGTCATAAATATATCCACCACTGTTTTAAATGAGTATGAATATAAGCTTCTCAATAAAGGTTTGAATTATATTCCAACTTTTAATGTATCTGAATATGATTTTGTGCAGGATTTACAGACTTTTTGTAGATTATTAAATCTTAGAGTCTTCTTTGGTGGTCAAGGATAACAAAATAGTTTAGAAGAATGTCCATTTAGATTTTGTGCATCTAAATTTACTCCACCCATAAACAAATATGTGGATACTTTTCAAAAATGCGTACTTCGGGAACTTAATTTTGCTAATAAATGTGGATTTAATTTTTTTGAAAGATAATTTAGATCAACAAGAAAGAGAGGCGCTGCTCCAATTAAAAGACAGTGGGGATTTGGTGATAATACAAGCAGACAAGGGGGGTTCAATAGTAGTTATGGATTGGGCTGATTATGTGAAGGAAGGTATGAGACAACTTCATGATGTTAGGTTTTATACCCCTCTATTCATGGACCCCAGTCCTAAATTTAAGGCTGAGATTGATGAATTCCTTCAACAAGTTCATTCTCAGGGTGTCATAGATGATCAGATCCTACATCATCTTATGGTGGATGAACCTACGGTACCTTTTCTTTATCTTCTTCCCAAGGTGCACAAGAGTCTTCATAATCCTCCGGGGAGACCTATTGTGTCAGGTCATAGTTCACTTACGGAACCAATTTCCATGTTTCTTTCTAAATATTTGAAACCCCTACGTAAGGGTGTAAGAGCTAGCATTAAAGACACAATGGAATTTCTCAATATTATTGAGAACTCAGAGTTGGAGAAGGGGTGGCTCTTGTGCACCTTGGATGTGACAGCATTATACACCAGTATCCCTCATTGGGCTGGGCTTATGGCGCTTGATTTCTGGCTTACCACATTAAATTTATACAACACTGACTTTAATAACTTTCTGTTGGGTTTGGTAGAACTAGTTTTGACAAAGAAAGTTTTTCTTTTCAATGGACAATACTATCTGCAAATCAGTGGTACTGCTATGGGAGCTGCCTTTGCTCCCATATATGTGGATCTCTTCATGGGATTTGTGGAACATCAAGTTATATATGACAGGAGTCATAATCTTTATTTGGAGAGATAGATATTTGGCGTAGGTACCTGGATGACTGCTGGATGGTTTGGAAGTCAGATATGACTTATTTGTATGAATTGTTGACTATCTCAATGAGAACAAATGGGGCATTATATTTACTGTGGCTGCAAACAAGAAATCCATTTCTTTTTTAGATGTGTTGGTTACAAAGGAGTCTGATGGAACATTAACTAGCAAGGTATATAGAAAACCCCATAGTTCCAATTCTTTATTGCATGCCTCCAGCTGTCATCTGGGTCACATTACGCAGAATATCCCCAAGTCCCAATATATGAGGAATAAAAGAATTTGCTCCAGTAAAGCAGAGATTGAAATTTGTGATCATGATCTCACTAACAGATTTGTGGAATGTGGCTATTTGGAAGAGCATTTGGCTAGAATCAAACATCTCATGAACAGTATGCCCAGGGAACAGCTTATGACCTATGACAAATCCAAGTCTAGGAGTGATTCCAAGATAAGGTTTACCACAACATATGGTAAAAATACTAAATTGTTGATTCAGGTTATTAATAAATATTGGGACATACTTTTTGCTGAGGAACATCTTGTTACCATTTTAGATGATAGGTGCAAATTCTCCTATAGAAAGGGAGTCACCTTAGGGGGCCATTTCAATCATTATAAAAAATCTCTACCCATCCAATCTCATGAGAAAATACAAAAGACCTTGGGGGGATTCACGGCCTATGGTTGTTATCCATGTGAACATTGTATCTTCTGTAGATATTTACTAAAAACTAAAGGAATTCTCTAGTAAAACACCTCTAAAGTCTTTGAAATCCGCACATTGTCCAACTGTAACAGTTGCTGGGTAATATACCTTGCTGAGTGCCAGTGCTCAGCTTTCTATATTAGCCAAACTTCTCGGCCATTTAAACTTAGAATTTCAGAGCATTTGAGCAATATACGCAACAAGGTAACAACCAATGCACTATATAAACATGTTCAGACTCACAGTACAGCTGCATTTTCATTCACGATTATTGATAGGATTGTTGATTCTAAATTCTCTAAAAATAAGTGGCATGACATTCTTAATAAAAAAGAGAGATCTTGGATCATTAACCTAGGGGGTTTGTTTCCCCCTGGTTTGAATGACCATTTATAAATAATGATTTTTGTATATTTTATGAGAGGCAACATATTATATCACTAAGCTCTTGTAACCTATATACTGACCAGTCAGTTTTTTCTATCTGTGTTTATACCATCAATTTTATATATTGGTTTCATGATATTAGTGATATATGTACACCTATATTTATGTGGCTCCATAATGTACAATCAATTATTTTTATACAATACATTTGTACTCATTGTTTTGACTTCAGGGTCATTCACAATCAGTTGATTATAATTGTATTTGAACAATGTGATTTTTTTATATTTAATTGTGTTATGCATTTATTATATTTCATAAGGTTGTATATATATATATATATATATATATATATATATATATATATATATATATATATATACACACACCATTATTATTTTGGATGTATATAATGCATGCTCACATTGTAATATAATTTTGATGTCTATTTTATATCCAGCTTTCACATAATGGGTTTATACCTTTAATTTTTGAATTGTAATATCAAAAAACTTTTTTGATTGGTGGGTTTGAATTTGGTCACATGTATTTATTTAAGTCTCTTGTTACATTGAGAAAGGTCATTAGACTGAAACCGGTCTGTACATTGTAATAAATGTTTGTTTCTTCGAATCTGCTGGCCTCTTTTTTTGTGGTGCTACGCTTAGTTTAGTGAAAGCCAGATTATATTCATGAAGTGAATCATTCAATTGGCTTGATAGGCCATTGGGCAAATAATGTGAACCCAAACCAAAAATACCCAGGTCATCCATGTCAGAGGACAGTCCTCTAATAATAGATGCTAAATCCATAATTCAATGGTGGACCCCAGGCAACTACCAAGTAAGTCCTCCTTCCCTTATTTGTAACCAAAATTTTGGTTAAAATCCCAAACTTTGAACTCCAAACAATATAAAATAATGTCCTACTTCTGAATGTTGACCACACTAAAATTTGTTATTCCTTAATAACTATATCCAAACTGAGGTATATTGTATTACACTGGATAAATCCAAATGATCTCCACAAAGATAAGGTGGTGCTATGAATAGCCACAAACCTGCACCAAAAATGATATCCTCATAAATAGCGCATATTGCTATGCACCACCAAAACCAACCTCGTCCCGGTGTATATACCAGTAAATACTGGATATAAATATCTTGAATCTAAGGAAAAACACTTAGGTACTTCATTCAGAAGTGATCCTCACACTTAAGGTAACAAAAAAAAAGGAAAAGAGGGTCACTTGGTATGTCCAGGTCCATCAAGAATCACCATAGGAAAAAGTCCAATATCAACCATTAATATCGCAAGAAAGACCCTAAGTTCTCTAACACAGAACCCAGGTAATGGCAAGGGATTTTCAATCATACATATACCTTATCTCAATTGTTATGGTATGTTAAACCAGAACAATCAGCTCAGAATATGAGCATATAGTAATATCTATACAAGGAAGCCTTATAGATGTCATGCACACTCTTCCCTAGGCCCTTATAGAAACTAGAGCCTAAAAAATGGCCATCAAAATTTAGAATACCAAAGTACACAATTCGTAAGCTATATGTAATGTAATGGTAGAGATTAAAAAATATAAGCTATTGGTATATGTATTGCCCCAAACATAGGTTTTGAGCAATAATAATAACTTCACTCAATGGAATCTCATTTAGAAGAATTGCATCGATTGATGCTACAAATACCAACCCAAATAAACATATATCAAATATTTGCTGTTATCCTGCCCTGGTTACAGCCACACTAAACAATGGACATCAAGATTAATGTAAATAGTTATCCAAAAATTGCAAACATGTACATTCATAAAATAGTGAACACCTACAGGCAAAAAACCTTTACATATACAGTTATTCAAATATTTAACCATTCCTGGTCTCAAAAGGTGTCTAAATGTCTGTAAATGGTTGTATGTAATTCACATGCCAGCCCTGTGGGTCATAGAAATAATGTAGGAAAACTGCTCGAAAAACACTGTGTAGATTAATACACAACCCTAACGTAAAGAAAACACATCCAAAATTAAGCTAAATAAAAACATACTTCATGCTCGTAATGTTAATTAAACCCAGTATAAATGTTTAAAATGTTCAACAAGACTCATGAGCTTGCAAAATATTAAAGTTCAAAGCAATCTCGATCAATGTCGTTCAAAGGCCCAAACCATTGCAAACTGATCCAAGCAAAAATTAGAGACAGTCACTATAAATCAAGGTTGCATAGATATAAATATAAAGAACTGTAATGTCACCAGTCAATTGTGAACAGTCATGTGGCCTTGAAGATGTTCATGAAATTTAACGTGACACAATGAAACTTCCTATATCACGTACCAATAATGGCATTCACACACCTCATGAAAATGCAGGATGTACCAGTGGATCGTCATCAACACAAAACAGTTCCTGATGGTTCATAAAAACAAAGTATATAGGTGAAACTGTGAGTAGTGGATACACATTATCCAAATATGAACTGACGTTATCCAAATACGAACTTTCTGTCCTGGAAAAACAGTCAATTGACACTCCACCAACTCAATTTACTGTAGAAAAACAAGTTACTGGCCAGATCCAAAAGAATAGAAGGTGCAAACTGAGATCTGCATATCCATAAAGGAGCCCAAAAAATATACTTCAACACCAGCTGGAGGGGAAGACAGCCAGACAGGAAAAACGCCAACAGCGAGTTAAAGTAGATGAAAGCAACTGAACAAAAAAAGCAACTCGCAAGTACAGCTAGTGCATTGGCCCAAAAAGTGATACATCAAACAGAACAAAGACCCAGCACAGATCCTGTGTATTAGAATAGTGTATGAAAATACACATACAAATATACATTACAAAAAAATCAGACCGTTTTCGGCTTTTCAGCCTTCCTCAGTGAACAAAAAATAATAATACATGCCATTTCCCTCCAGCAATATAATATATATATAACACCATCAATTAACCAATATTCACTTAATGCATCAATTGAGAAGATAGTTTAGAAATATTCATTAAGGCCAGGAGGAAAAAGCCCCCCCCTAGCTTAGCAATCCACTTTTTTCTTTTAAATTCAATATATTTCATGTAAACCTGCTTTGTCTGTTGATTTGTTCAAAATACAATCAATAATGGTAAATCTAAAGATCACAGCCTTGTGTTGACAAATATGCTTATATAATGCACTGGATTGTTTATGGTTCCTAATATCACTCGTGCTCACTAATTCTTATCCTGAGGGACCTAGATGTCTGCCCCACATAAAAAGCTTGGCATGAACAACAGGCCAAATAGATCACCCAATTGGTACTACAATTACCAAAAAAAATAGATCATATACTGTCGGGGGGTTCTAACTGTTCAGTCATTGCAAAAGATGGCAAGATCAAGATAAAGTCTTGGGTCAAAGAACTGTCACTGGTGAAATGTTGGTTGAATGCAGTCCATGTGGCCATTTCTCACATTGCTCAAGGGTATCTAAAACTGCAAGTTTTACCAGTAAGAACACTCCAACAGTATATAATACAACAGTTCACATTTCAGTTGCGTGTGCTATTTGGATTTTATCTGTCTTTTCACTGTTTTCTGTCTATGTCTCTCTCAGTTGTACTATATGACCTCTTGGGATTACACAAGTCATATACAGACATTCCTACACATTTTATTTATGTTGCACAGTGTGGGTAACAGTGCTTAATACAACAGTACTATTAAGTGATTGCAAATCTACATTACCATATGATACGAGAGTAAACACATGCAGTCCAGCAGTTAGACCTTTATTGTCAGGCTATTATGCTTTTATTTACATACAACGTATATGACACTCTTCCTGCCATATTCTCTGGTGTATGTAGTATATGCCTTAAACAATACAGGTTTTATATAGGCAAATAACTTGCTACTACTATTAGATTTATTTCCTATGACAGTACATGCAAGAGTATTACTAACCTACTTTGCGTCGCAACCGCTCCAAGCAGCATCCATGGGCCTCCTGGTTCACAGCCTGCTCACTTGCCACTGTGAAGGACATATGAGGAATATTTAGCCATACCTGTCCATAATATACATGAGTTGGCAATTATTAAACAGGTAGTGGAGTGATACTTACACACGGCTGGGACCTCCCTTGTCCTCCTAGCCTCTTGGATACACTGATTCAAGAGATCCCACTTTTGCCACTTCAGGTCAGCATAGTGATGCCTGACCTGCTCACCTGTTCGGGGATGGCAGTGGCACTGGTGAGGTCATGGGCAAGACGGTCCCAGACTTCCGCCTTGCATTCGGAACCCTGGTACTGGCCCTGCAGCAGTATCTGGTCATGGTCTTTCACAAGGAGTCCTGCCATGACTCTGAACTCCTGGATGCCCCAGCGCTGTACCCACAAGCGCACACCCTCTCCCATTCCAGACCTAATGCCTACAAGGGAAAGCTACCACCAGTTATGAGATGTATTCCTGCCTGTTGGGTTTGAATAGGGCTGATTTCCAGCACTTTGCCATGATTGGATGGTTTTGAAAAGGCTAAGCTGTGGTCAAATCTGCTTACCTAAGGCTGACATTGCTTAAACGGGTATGCCAATAGGCAAATTGAGTTAGCTGGCCTACACATTGCTTACACCTAGTAAGCTGGACTGTGCAATGTTTAGCATTGCTTAATTTTTAATTTGCATACTATTTGCTTTTTGACATTGATTTATTATTCATTACATGTTATATATGTGTTTGGTATCCATGATTCATGTGTACATACACTGTATGGGGTTCTTGTGTTTATTAGAGGATCTCAACACTTTATTACAATTACACCTCACATCTGGCCTTAATGCAGTACTCCAGTTCACATATTTACATTATGTGGTAGGTTATACAACATAAGACTATATAGATTCCTTTCACATGTTCAATTTGAATTTCCTATAGTGAGGATCTGCTTGGTGATACCTCAATTTTATGTACTGCTGTGATGGCTTAATGGTTAACTAGTGTGACTATATTGTACAAGGTCCTGGGTTCAAGACCTCCAAAGTCTATTTATTTTGTTTCTGGCCAGGACAGCAGTTGTTGCATACAGAGTGATTAAGGCACTTTTAAGCAATTGTAAGCAGGTTTGCATGGGTTTGCACGAGGGTAAGCAATGCTAACCTCCTGTTAAATATGCTTACAGACAGCTTCAATATTGCTTAACCTGTGTGCGCATTGCTCACTCCCCAAGCAAATGGGCTTAAACTCACTTACTACTGTTTAAATATGCTTACTCCTGTTAACTACTGCTTAATAGTGCTTACACTTGCTTATTAGTGCTTACTCCCGCTTACCACCGCACTAATCTAGACAGTAATGTCTAACGGTTCTTGGGAAGGTGGTGGATTTGGAAACTGTATGGAGTTATCATTCATTGCACATTTTACCTTCCATTTGTATCCCTGATTCCGGTGTACATATACTGTATGGGGCACTTGTGATTATCTCTGGACTTTGCAACATTATGACATTGACACCTCATATCTGCATTTAATGCAGTACTCCAGTTCACAAATATATGTTATTTAGTAGGTTATGCAACTAAAAATATTGGTCATAAATTGATTTGACATGGAAAATGGAATGTACTGGAGTGGGATTCGAACTGGAAATGATGCTCATAAGGCGAATGCTCTGCCCACTACACTATTGCTGTACTGCTTCATTTGCATATATCTTGCTTTTTATCCTCTTGTGCCATTTAAGTTGTATTAACCGTATTTAAGCGATGGGCAAATTAGCGCAGTTACGGTTACATTTAATCTGTTTCATAAAAAAAAATCTTTATATTTGTTGTTTTAACTATTGCTCTTGTACACATGGGGGGGTTGCTGGGGGTATGTGAACACTTATGAGCGGTCTCGCTCATTCTTTTATTACTACTCTACTGTTCTTCATTGCAGGGGCATATATATTCTGAGAGCTCTGCTCTCAGACATGCCCCCTCCACTCTTACACACTCCATGTAAGATTAAGAGCTCAGGCAGCACACTTTCATTAATATGCATGGCATGCTGCCGTCCTGCTCCTAAACGGCCGCTTCCATGCAGGACTAAGCTAGTCCTGCACAGAAGGATAGTGAATCCGGGGGACTGTCTCACAAAACTGTGTTTTCTGTTATAGTAATACATTTTCCTGGTACAGTGAAATATTGTTCTGCATGGTTATTATGTCCTAATGGTTATTTCACAGATGGAGCTGTTAAATTGTATACCTTATGTAATATCATATATAGAATATTTTTATTTTTAGTGATTCCTTAATATTTTTTCAAGTTGTGTCCTCTGTAGACAATAGGTTATTTTTCTTTCTCTTACTATACTATTTCCCCCAGTATTCCTGCAGAAAGTTACCACATTTTACATGTATTTCTGTGCCCTAAATGTTCTACCTTCATACTGAGCAATTTTTGCATTATTATTTTAAATAAGTGATCTGTTGGCAAAAAAAATCAGCATTTCCAGTTCTACCCATCAGATAACAGTTGGCCTGTCATTCCCCTCTTCACTTTAGTTTTACACCCCCAGTAAAGATCCGTTCACTTTTTGTTATGTATCTCTCCTAAATTAATGCTGTCTCATTGTCTACATATTTGAGTATCTACATTTGTCTGTCTCCATAATACTTCTCATATCAGCGTATTCACCGAGCAATAATGTATTTAAATCACTCGTATTGTTCTCTAGACTACTTACATTACTCAAAAATAGTTGAGAGTAAGTATTTTCTTTTATTCAATGACAAATATAGGCAATTTATTTTTGCTTCCATCACTAAACCCTCGAATTAAAGTAGAGCTTTATGTAATTCATTAATGTTATTTTTTTCCAAAATGAAATTCCATCATAGTGACTATGTTATTCAAATCTAAAATGTAGTACCTCTGTTCAGTAATAACAAACAAAACATGTCATAAAGTTTAGAATTCATAAAATATCCACCTCACTCAGTAATAATTCCAAAACTCATATCCTTGTACCCCTTTATTATCCATTGTTAAATACACCTTTCATTTTATCTACTACTCTGTTAACCGTAGAATTGGCAAAGCTTCATGGAAGTGATCGTCTCCCCTACCCTTTTGCCAATCTTTCATAATTCTTTGGACTATTTATTCATATCCTGACACTCCTTTTTGTAATTGATTCCTTCCCAAATGGATAACTGTAAGTGGATAACAATTTCAATTGTGTAGAAGTCTTAATAAGTATAGTTCTTGTGTTCCTAAGTTAAAACCAATATATCGACTCATATGACCCTGTCTCTAAGCCCCATTTACCATTTTGAACACATGGCATACCTACTTTGCTCCTTTTGTTTGCCTGTGTATGGGCTGTATCTCACATCTGGTTGTTATATACATGAATGGAGTTCAGACTCATTAATTTCTATTTTCCAGAATGCAACTCCCAATTATTGTTTTCCAGAGGACATCAATACTAGCGCACTGTCTGTCTGTACACTGACTGTGGTCTGGACTCTTTCTTTCTGTCTAGTTGTGTCACCAAGGTGTTATTGTGTATGTGTGTATATATGTAAAGAAAGGTCTTCCACATGGAAGAGTGCATGGGAACTTTCCTCCTTTAAAAATGTTTTATTTGTTGTTTAATCCAGTTGAAAATTTAACCCATTTGTTTCACACAGTGGAAGCTTCAGCTAGTTTCTGTTGATGAAACACAAGGAAAGTGGTCAACATGTTTCTCTTCCATATTAAATGGCATTGAGTCTTTTCATGTCTGTTTTTTCTTCCCCAAAAATTCCATACTTCCACACAAACAAAACCTTCTTTTTCAGACCTTTGTATTTGTCCAATATTTATCTTTTTAAAAGTATTATTAGTACATTCCATGCACAACTTGATGCTAATTCCTGTAAAAGCTTAATACTTAATTTCCATGTTAATTTACACAAACAAAACATGACCAATGCCCTAAAACTTCCTTTAACTTTCAAAACAATATTACCCTGTAGATTACTTACAAGTCAATCTTCACCATGAAGCTCTCTGTTAACTTTCATAGGAGGTCTACAATAATGTCCAAATTTGACCTTGTTCTTGAATTGTTTCACACAGTTAATAAGGATCACTTGTGTCTCTGCTCTTGCACTGCTTCATGCAGCTAATATTATATGCACCACAGACCTAGGGCTACTTCACGTAAGTGATAAGGATCACTTATGTGTGTTCTAGTACTGCTTCATTCAGCTAACAGTGAATACGCACCACAGTTCTAGAACTACATTACACAAGTGATAAAGGTCACTTACACCACTGCTCCAGTACAGCTTTGTATAGTTTGTCATCTGCATCACCATTCTAGCCCTATTTCATGGAATGACCTCTTGCACCTTGATTTGAAGACATCCCAATACAGGTGATAAGGACTGCTGGTCTGAGTGCTTTACCTGCTTCACAGAGGCTATAAGGACTATTTCCACTATCTTTCCAGTGCTATCATGTACCACCTGGGCAACCTCAAACACCATCATATACAGTTATTTAAAAAAACATGGACACCTACCAGCTATGAACAAACAATAAAGATGTCTTTGACCATTTTATACTTAATATATGTATTCAGAACGAATAATAATATTGTGTCATAAAAGTGACATCATTGTTCTAAAAGGGTCTTCAAATGTCACACTGTGTTTGAGGGGGTAATGACGTGAATTATCTAGAGTCAGTGGAACTCTGTTGGATATTTAAATTGCTCCAGCACATGTATATCCTGGTCTCAATCAATTCATAAGCATTAAGCCCATACTTGAAGCATGTACACTCAAATGAATGAGAACATACTATAATTGATGTGTACGTATTATTATTGTGTTTTTATACACATATGCATATATACTTTTGTTTATTTATTTATTCATTTGTCCACATACATTTTACTATCATTCTATATATATTTCTTTATACATATATATATCTTTATGCATTCATGCTTTGCATATTTTCAAGTATGAATTCATATAAGGATACAATTGATATAAATATTGTAGACATATATTTATTTTATTGTCTAAATGGGTTTACACATAATTCATTTATTTATATTAAGTCATTGTAATTCATATTGAAAGTGTTATCCATACATTATTTGGTTACGTCTTTTAAACATATGTGTTTATTATAGTAGGAATGTGTGTATTTCAGATTGTTACATGTTTTTATGGTTGTTTTATACACATTAGTTACATTTATTTTATTATATTTTTGCTGTTTTCATATAAAACATGTTGTTTTTGATGTTTTTGGAATAGATATATTGCCCTTCATATTTCTATATGGTGCATTATATATGTTTTATAAGATTTCACTTGATACAGTCATTAAATGATGAGACAAATGAATATGTTAACTTAGGTAGTCTTCACAAGCTTTGCTTTAGCTAATTTTTAGCTGAAACTCAACTGAACTAATGAGATGAATTGACGATTGTTTAATGATTGATTGCTTCAGGTGTACTCAATTAAATGGAGAATATATATAGCTAATAGTTTTAAATGTTTAGTGAAATCTGAAGACGCGTACCTTGGTAGCACACGAAAGCGCTTATTCCATTTTATGAAATAAATTTTGTTATATGTTTTATTTCGTGGTGGTCCTATCCTGTTTATTCTACGTATTCAGAAGGAATAATAATATTGTGTCATAAAAGTGACATCATTGTTCTAAAAGGGTCTTCAAATGCTACATTGTGTTTGTTATAACCACTTAGAATGTATTTGATACAATTATAAATAATTATAACCTATTCAGATATATCAACATTTACTGACACCATCTGAACGGTAACAAAATGCAGATCATAACAAGTCAGACTGTTATAGTTTTTGCTAATACTTTAGTAGGTACTATAAACAGTAAAACTGTAGTCACATGCACCTTTCAGTTATCCTTATGTTTTACTGCTACCGCAACATACAAATTAGGATCTTGATCAGTTTAATTGTGTAAGAAAGCTTATTCATACCTGTATGGGAAAATAGCCCCCGTGCTGTTCTAACCATCAAACACAGTAGAATATCATTGGCCATCACATAATATACCAGACCTAGTCCAAGCATAATAAGACTGAATTTGTAAAGCATAAAGCTTGTTTCCCTTAGAAGGTTTTCCAAAATTCTACATCAACCACTGCACACATCTGTAGATTTAAACACTAAAACAGACTGAGATAGACACAAAATTCATGTTGCATACTTTCCATGCATTTGCAGATGTCAGCTACACACAAGACTAAAAAAAAAAAAACAGCTGTATTTTGAACTACTATTATTCTATAATGTCCTTCTATAAGGGTAGTATTCACAAATCTAATTGAGCATATGGGGTCCTGTAAAATTCTTATCTCTACCCAAAGGAACATTTAACGGCAGATTTATCACACCCATACCAAGTTTGTTTTTTCTTTTGTATGCCCCAAGGTTTTTTTCAGCTTACAGCAGCAGCAAACATGTATTTACAATAGCTTCAGTACTGCTCAAATACGTATTTACAATAGCTTAGATACTGCTGAAATACAAATGGATACATTTTATTTTTTTTAGTAACTATGATGTTTGACACTGTTTTTCTCTTGTATTGTTTCATTGTCTAGAGACTACTGGCATGTGGTACTTTTTAACATCTGTTTTGCAAGCCAGTAGTTTTAGCCACTTTAATAAGAACAGAATAATAGAGTTATCACTATAACTGTCACTCACTCTGCTAACATGCATTGGGCTACTACTAATCTAATCTAATCTAATCTAAACTAATCTAATATAACAAAGTTATATTACATTCCCAACTCTTTCCCCCAGCATCACTCACCAAAATCACAAACTATTTCCTGTTGCCTTCTGTATTCTTTGTTCTCTGCTGGGCATTTAATGTTGTGCATATAATAGTATATAGACTAGAGTATTTTCCTCCTCAGCACTTCATTTTTGCCACTTTGTTATTTCCCTTAAGGTACTAACAAGTATAATACAAACCAAGAAAAGCCTCTCTTCCACTGAATTGTCAGCTCTGTGAATGGAGCCCCAGCCAACTCTTGAATATAATTATATAGTATATGTTTGTAAATAATTTTCTCTACAATCCATTACTTAACTCTATTACTGCAACTCTGCCCTCCCTTCATAGATTCACCTCATAACTTAGTGAGAAGACATCCATAGTAGATTAATTGTCTGTCTCTCTCTCTTACTCTCTCTCCTCTCTCTGTCCTGTAACATCCTCCATGTTATCTCTCCTTCCCACTTTCCACCACTTACCCACCATCACAGCCCTCACTTCAGTAGTATAGAATAGCAGAATTCCCCTGGATGCATCCCTCTCTAACACCTAACGGTTGTTTTCTGGGACAAAACAGCATCATCCTTTGCAAAGTTATTAAAGGCCAACCTTTTAATATATATTCTGCATGGTGTTTAATATAGCAATAACCCACACCTGGGTGTGGGTAATGCTGGATTTACCCACGGTTGGTGTGGTTTGGTCACTTGGGCAAAGCCCGAGTGGCCAAACAAAGACAACCGTGGGTAAATCCAGCATTACCCACACCCAGAAGTGGGTTATTGCTATTATACAATGACATTATTTAAGGAAAAAAATACTTACTTTTCTTAAATAATGGCATTGTATAATGCCTACTTGCTGCCCTTCCACAGCTGTCTGCTATTCTGTGGCAGTTCTGATGTACTGCACATGCGTATGCTTACGCAGTACATCAGAGCTGTGGGTGGAAGCAACAGAGAAAGCAAGATCTCTGTTGCTTTTTACAAACTGTCTTACTATGTTAAAGGAGTTTAACATACGAGACAGCTTTGAAAAAAGCAACGGAGAATCTCTGTTGCTTTTTTTAAAGCTGTCTCGCTATGTTAAACCCATTTAACATAGCGAGACCGCTTTAAAAAAAAGCAACGGAGAAAGGAAGATCTCCGTTACTTTTTTTAAAGCTGTCTCGCTATGTTAAACTCCTTTAACATAGCGAGACAGTGTCTAAACAGCAACGGAGATCTTGCATTCTCCGTTGCTGTAAAAAAAAAGACATACTAATGGAAAAAGTCCGGGCGACTAAACCTTTTTCCATTAGTATAAGTCTGATTTACAATGTGCATGCTGACCAATCAGCGTGCACGTTTTGGAATATTAATGGGGTGTCGTTGTATAATGAGGCTTTGTCTATGACATATAATGCCTGCATCTGATCAGTTGTGCCCAAGTATGTTAGGTGTTCTAGAACAGTCAATCCTAAAGCATCGGCATTAGCATATCACATTCCTGTTCTGCAGAGAATCTTTAGCTCAGATGCTGTCAGGAGCATTGCCTAGTAATGTGCTCTTGCTGAATAATTCCTTTCATTAAACAAATTAATATGTGGTTTGTGATCTATTTGTATATAAAACACTACATGAAAATATTGTTGAAATATACAGATTACTGAAATGGTGCACAATTCTCCTTGTCCACTTGTGAATACATTTTTTCCTTAGAAGCTATCATAATATGAGACAAAACATCCATGGGATTTCTCACTATTGTCAGACATTTTGCATGAAAGAACTGCTGCTACTCTGTAAGGTGAACAATCAGAGGAACAAATCATTTGCATAATGCTCTGACATATTATCAAACTGTACAAAACTCTAGAGCTTTTGAAAGTATAGTCCATGTAATCTTCCTTGTAACATTAGTACATTTTTGTATAACAAGTGATGAAAATGGCTTATCAAGGTTCCATGTTTGATACAAATGTATAATATATGCTTTCAATTCAGTAATGTTATATGAGATGAATCATCTATGATGGCTTTAAATTTAGTTTCTGCAGGTCATAAGCCATGTGCATCTGATAAGTTTTTCTTAAGACACAAATCATTACCTCCCAATCTTCTCAACATTTTCTCTATGTTCTGTACGTATTACCCCAGTTTGTCCACAGTAACCAGAATATGATACAAACAGAAAAACATCATGCAGCAATCTTTTTATCAATTTTTTTTATATTTTTGTGAAATACAGCAAGTGAAACAACACTCCAAATGGTCTCATAAATATTTCTTATCAACTTAGCCTTGTCATCTAAACTATTTGATGATAGGCAAAGCTTGTGAACAATTCTGAACAATTCAGGTCCACTGCTAACAATGCAAAAAATATCTTTCATCCATAGTATGCGATACAGTCCAAAGAAGATAACTGGTTAACAGTTTGCAAATTCCATGCAATCTAATAGCTCTTAATTTAGACCATAATGCCTAAAAATCTCAAATGCCAAATCCTCCCACAAGTACGAAACTAGAAACAAGCGCTAACATGGGGTCTACAGGGAGGCAAGTCCAGGACTTTGTTACTGTGGTCTTCAGCGTTCTGGTCTTTCTATACTATGGTGTCAAGATTATGAATTTCAAGACTGGACTTTAAGATTTGATAACAAACCCTGAGCAAGTACCTTTTGCTGTTAACAAATGTAACGTGTCCCTTCAATCTTTATAGGTCCGTAGGTACGTACTAGGCTAATGATATGTGGGGATCTTCAGAAGACTAGCCATGGATCCCCAAATAAGTTTCTAGCCATAGCATTTTAAGTGCAATTAATCAAGACCCCTTTGTAATATTAGTATGAATAACCCAGGGGCAGGTAGACATTTATATGTTAGCCCTGTCCGTAAGGAACAAGGTTGCCAATCTGGAGTGAACTTGTCACTTCCAATCTACTCACACAGATCATGCTTGAATAGAATAAGGACTGAACTTTGCTTTACATGGAAGATGATTCCAGAGAAGCAGTATTCTTTATGAGACATATCTGTCCCTCCAGTGTGTTTTAAGTTAGAGGACAGACAGATCTATTAAGTGAGTGTTTCTGTCACTAATGGACTTGTAGATGTGTAGTAGATCTGAAAAGATGGGGTTGGTAGAGGGTCTGTAAGCAAGGCAAAGATCACACCTCATTAGCCTGTAAGATACCAAAAAAAAAGGGATAGGGCTTTGAGACTTTCAGTGTAGTTTTTGTGTTTTACGTCCTTGGTCAATGCACTTGTGCCAGGTGTTTAGACAAGTGCAGACTGAAGGAGGCATTAAGCTCAATGAGAGGCCTTATGATTGTGGTATACAATGGAATGACCACTTCCCAGGACTTGGATGCCATACCCTTACTAATAAGCTGTGCAATGAAAAACAATCCTTGCAACTATGGATACATGGGTCAATTTTCAGGGGTGTATTTTTGATATGATAGTTGCAGGAGGTGTCATGTTTGCCAAAGAATACAATTATGCATTTTTTGTTGTTTAGTTTTAGTTAGTGTCTTTGGCATCAGCTATTTGTTTGAGAAAGGCAATCTTGAAGGATCTTGTCATCTTCTGGAGAATTTATGATGGTTCCAAGTTTATGTGCACTTAAAATTAGTTTACATCTAAGAAGTAGATGCTAAAGAAGAGTGGCTCAAGGTCTGAACCTTGGGGTATAGTCACTAGATCCACACACTCTAAATTTCTGGATTCTATTTGTGAGCCAGTTTGCTATCCAATTAGTTTCATAGGTAATTACATTTAGCTGCACAAGTTTATCAGTTATGCCTGAGTGGGGGATAATTTTGAACATCTTTGCAATGTCTAGGTATGTGGTATGTATAGATCTGCCCCCACCCATCCTTTGCTTCAGTAACCTTTTCAAAGAAGATAACCAGAAAAGGTCACTAAGGCAATGGATGAGGGGAAAGAGGTGCCTACCTATATCTGGCTAAAGCATTTGATACAATATCCCACTCAGACATTGTCGAAAAACTTATGGAACTAGTAGGAACCACTTTATGGCACACTGGATAGCTAACTGGCTCATGGAGAGGAACCAAAAGGTTAGGATCAGTGAGGCCACCTCCACAAAGAGGCCAGTCAAAGGCCTTTGGCTTACCAAGTTCACAGAAGATTGCAAACCAGGAGCAGTCATTGAATTTCCCAAGATCAGAACACCCTTCATGAAGGTCTAACACAGACAAACACTTAAAACTCATTGCAAAGCAATGCATTATAGAACCCTTGGGAAGTCAGACACCCTGGATAAGTATCTCATCAATAAAGCACCTCTAAAAGTAGCTTTACTAGTGAGGGATCTGAGAACTCATGTAGATAGTAACCTAGACTTCAACCAACATGTGTCCAAGCTAATAAGAAAATCCTTCCATGTTGCTCAGTTTATAAGTAAGGGCATGGCATATAGATTCAGGGAGGTCATCATACCACTGTTCAGCCGTCAACACTCCCATCATAGAGTATAATGCCCTCTTTGGTATTTACCTAACCAGACACATGCAGCAACTGGAACATCTACAAAGGTTCCTTACAAAATGAATACAGGGAGTAAACACAATGTTCTATGCTGATCACCTCAAAGCCCTGTGTTTTTACATAGTATTACACAGACTTCTGACGGGTGATCTTTGTCTGGCATACAAGGCATCCCAGCACCTGTTCTGATTAACATTTCGCACATCTGCAAAGCAAACAGCATCAGAACTACTAGATCAAAAAGATCCAAAATTTTCCTTGCTTTTGTTATGTACCTAACCAGGCCTGTCCAGGAACGTCCACAGAGGTTCCTCAATAAAAGAATTCAGGGCATAAGTAACATGTTCTTTGATGACTGCCTCAAGGCCCTATCCCTGTATTTTGTATCCTACAGGCTGTTGAGGGGAGATCTATGCCTGGCCTACAAGACGTTGTCAAAACCCACTCTGATGGACCTCCTACATATCTGCAAAATAAACAGCATCAGAATTACCCATTCTAAGGACTTAAGTCTTGATTGTGACATAAATAGGACCTGCTGGAGAGACATGTATGTATCCCAGAGATTACCCTTCTCTGGAACAGGCTCCCCATCCATGTGAAGAAGAGATCCTCCCTAACCAATTCAAGTGTAACCTGGATAATTGGACGGGGAACAGGAAATTCATCCCTAGTTTGACAAGTAAGTCTCTAATGGACACAGGCTGTAAATGGTACATCTTCCAAGCCCCTGCTTACACTTATCAAGGATACCAGAACTTACCAGAGATTTGGGATGCATGGTTAGGTTTAAAAAGGCCATTGTGGTCATTAACCTAGTAAATACCTATGAACCTAGGAACATAAATGGGAAATGTTGGAGACATAAACGCTTCTCAGAAAATTCCCATTCTCTGGAATGGGCTCATCATCTATGTGAAGTAGAGTTCCTCACTAACCCTCTTTAAGTGGAACTTGGACCAATGGATGGGTAAATGGAAATTCTCCCCTCATCAGGCATCTATGTCTCTTATGGAGAGAGACAGTCAATACATCACCACCTATATAAATCAAATTTGTGGGCCACATTTGGGTTGCATGGCTAAGCTTATAAGGAATTAGTGGCCTTTAGCCTAGTATACACCTATGAACCTATGAGATTTCAATGTGTATGAAGTAACACTTTGAATAATCTTTTACAGAACCTGTAGATGTTCTAATAAACATTATGTTAGTATTGTGTGATACTGGTTATTTCCTTCTAAGTCTAAGAAGGCCATATCTACAGCTCACCCAACCAAAAATTTAGATTTAATATATATAAAATAAATTTCCTTTTGAGAATCCATGTCGCCTTGGGTCATGTACCCCACTGTCTTCCTCCTATTCTAACAGTCATTTATTCAGCAATGTTCTCTGCATATTCACTATGACCAAGTTCAAAATTATAGCTTAGCAGTTTTCACCCTGTGTTTTGCTGCTACTCTTGTGAAGAATAAACACTTCTGTCTTCCAGTCTCCAAGACCCTTGCTCTCTTCCCATGATTTATTATAAAAAATGATTTCATGGTATCGACAATTATCCCCTTACTTTTCTAAGAATGTTTTAAGATGAATTGCATCAGTTTCCATTGTCTTGTGTACATTTGACATTTCAGTGCCTTTTCTTCTATGTAGGTACTGTTATAACCTGCTGTCCAGACCACTAATATAAATTAGAATTGGTAAATTATCCTTCTCCTCCTCTGTGAGTCCACTGTAGAAGTATCCATTTTGCAGCCCTGCTTTTCCACAATCCATTTTGTCAGCCCCCATCCATTTTTTTTAGTTTCACTGTTCCAGTAATGTCCGTCCCTTCATTTGTACTGTCCATTCTTTCACCCATCATCCTGCATGCATCTCATTTAATTAGCATTGTTAATGATTTTCATCTTTCATTGCTTCTTTATACTTTCTTAATGCAGCATTTTCTGTACTCTCTGATGCCATTTGGTTTGACAAATGCATTTCATCCCTCTGTTTATCTGCAAATGTATTTCAAAACAATGCTTATTTCTTCCATGAGGATAGTGCCAATGTGCTGTCTGTTGTTTTGTCTATACCAATTGTACAAGGGAGATGTGGGTTAGGTGTGCTATCTTCAGTTGTCATCAAGGAGTTTTCTTTCAAGCAATCATGTTTTGGTCATTTATAGGTGAAATGGAAAAGGCTATCAAGATAGTGAGGATATGGGACATTTGAAAGATTAAAAATGAACCCATAAGTATTTTAAGAAGGTAAATGAATATGAGTCAAGAGAAGTGATTTGATGAAAGCATATTTAGATCATGAAATGTGGATCAGGAGAAGTAGTGCTAGAAACATATTTATATGGTGAAACCAGATGGGAAGGTACAGCTAGGGAGGAAAAAGAAGGAAATGCTGGAAGGATGACACTGCATAAGATGAATGGTGAAAAGTAAGTGGTGGGGAATATTTTACTGGACATAATGGAGACACTGATGTAGAAAGTATTAATAAAACTGGAAAGGGGGTGGAACTAGGAGGATGGAAGGAAGAAGATGGACAAGGGGAGAATGGGAAGAAGCAATGCAGAATTGTGGAAGACCGAGGATGACTAATCTGATCTGGAACAATAAATGAGATTTTGTCCAGATGATACATAGCACAAATGGAATCATTTAGAAGGAAGGATGACTGTAGAAGTGTCTGTTGATGTTGTAGAAAAGACGAATTAGGAATATTTCATAAGTTTTGGGAATCTGAGTGAGCAAAAGTAATATGGGGAAAGGTAATTAGAGAGGGGGATCAGATATCTGAAGGGAAGATAGGGAGATGACAGAAACAGATGTGAATTGGAAATAGAATATGAAAAATGATGAAAAGAATGGAAGAAGAATTTATTATGCCTTCACATAGTTAGTTTTCATAGTTTTAATGCTCAACATTATAAAAAGAGGGAACAATGTTTAAGAAGAAGATGTAAAATATTAACATTGTCAGAAGTTTTATAGAAGTTATTAAAGAATTTTGCAACCTGTGGGACACATGAAAGATCTGCAATAAAGTTAATCAATATTGTGAAGATCAGCTGAAAGGAGAGGAGGAGAGGAAGCAACTGTTTATTAGGAAGCATTAGAGCATTGTTTGTGTATATAGTTATATTTCATAAGAATTTTGTCAATGGAGAAAAAAATAATAAAAATGATTTTAAAATTTGCCAACCTGAAGTCTAGAACCCTCCATTTTATATATTTATAACATGTATTTTATTAATAAACAAAATAATGTAATAATTGTTTGACTATAATGATGAAGTACTGAAAATTGAAATAATGCAGAACTAATATGAAGATAAATTAAAATGCATTTTTATAACAGGGTAACCTATAACATGAGACAAAACATTTAAAAAATGCATCAAATAGTTCATAGGTTCATAGGTAGGTACCAGGCTATTGTCCCCAGGGCCTATATAAGCCTAGCCATAAAGATTCCATTGATTTAGCCACCCAGAACTTTTATTTACCTGTGCCCCTGTTGAGCAGAGCCACAGAAGTGATACCTGGGGTAAATTTCCTATTCCCCATCCAGTTGTCCAGATTTTTCTTAAACAGGGTCAATGAGGTGCTCTGTTTGACATGAATGGGCAGCTTGTTCCATAGTATGGGAAGTCTCTGAGACAGGAACCTATCCCTCTACCAAGTTCTGTTAATTGTGGTGACAAGGTTAAGGTCTCTGGAGCATGTGGCCCGCAGGGATTGGGATTTTTGTAAGTGTAGCATTACAAAACAGCTCTGGGTTTGACATGGCTTTGTATGTTAGGCAGAGATCACCTCTGAGTAGGAGATATGCGACAGAGTAGAGCTAGAGTTTCTTAAGGCGATCTGCATAGGGCATCTATTTAAGGCTGGTGATCCTCTTTGTGACGTATTTCTGCCATCTTTCCAGTTGCTGTAAATGTCTTGTGAGGTACATCCCAAATGGGGCATTGTACTCTATAATGGGTCTAATGAGGTCTGAGTAGAGAGGGACAATGACCTCTTTTTTTCTAGAAGAAAAAAACTTTTGTGATGAGGTGTGCCACACAGAAGGACTTCCTGACCACTGTGGCTATGTGGTTGTTAAAGGAGAAACTGCTGTCAACCTGTGTCCCTAGGTCTCGTATCACACTTTTGGTGTTGAGTGGACTACTACCTATGTGGTAATTTGTTGGCACAGGGTTTTTCTCAAAGGGGACAACTATGCATTTTTGTGGCGTTGAGCTTAAGGCCGTGGTTTTGACACCAGGCATCTGTCTCAGCAAGGTCCTTTTGTAGAATGTCCACATCCTTAGAGGATTCAATAATGGCCCCCAGTTTGCAATTGTCTGTGAACTTTTTTAGCCATAACCCCTCTGTGTTGGCTTGGACTTCTGAGAAGTAGATGCTGAACAGGAGGGGACACAGGACTGAACCCTTTGGTACTCCACTTGTCACCAGTCTGGAGATGGATTTCGAATTGACTACTTTCACTTTGTGTGTTCTGTCGGTGAGCCAGGTGGCCACCCACTGCATGATGTGGGAGTTTATGCCCAGTTTTGTGAGTTTATCAATAATACCAGAGTGGGGGATGGTGTCAAAGGCCTTGGCAAGATCTAGGTAGGCTGTGTGAACCGCCTTTCCCTCATCCATGGCTTTGGTGACTGCTTCAAAGAAGTCAGTCAGGTTTAGAAGACATGATCTGCCTTTCATGAACCCAAACTGGGTGGGGTCCAGAGTTTGCAGGTTACCTATGTCTTTGTTCATAACTTCCATGATAATACGTTCCATGGCCTTGCAGATCAGACTCGTCAGGCTGATGGGTCCGTAGTTCCCAGGGTACCTGGTGGATCCCCCTTTGTGGAGTGGGATCACCATAGCTGTGCGCCATTCAGTAGGCACAAAACGTGTAGTAGGGTTATGATTGAACATAGTACTTAGGTGGGATGCCAGTTCATTTTGTAGTTCATGCAGAACACAGCCTGGGACGTTGTCAAGTCCCATGGATGCTGTATTTTTGGCTTTGGCGAGTGCATTTTTCACCTGTGTGGCCATGACTACAGGGACTTGGCATTCATCCGGTATAGTGATGGGCCCTTTCGGGGGTGAGAGGGGGGAGAAATTTTCACTGAACCTATCCACCAGGATGTTGGCGATATCAGGTGGTTCTGTATGTTTAGTGCCATTGTGTTGTAGCTCTGAGCAGATCTGATTGTTGCCATTGACATTTTTGACATTGCTATAGAATGCCTTGTGATTGTCTTTAGAATCCATGGTGATTTTGTTTATGTAACTAGCTTTGGAGGATTTTATGAGAGATCTTAGCTTCTTACTGAGGCTGACAATGGAGTTTTTCCAGTCTTGGGATTTTACTGTTTTTTGCAACAGTTTCTTCCTTTTGTTGTAGAGCTTGCTAATGGCAGGGGACCACCAGATTAGTTTCTTTTTTGGAGGATATTGTCTTGGTTCTATTTGGGATGGCATGGTCCATGCACTTGTGTATGTGTTCATACAGTGCATAGATGTAGGATTCAGCAGTCGTACTGCTGCTGTCCATCTGCATGGGAGTGGTGAAGTTAGCCACATCTGTCTTAAGAAGCATGCAGTTGGCTTTTGAGAAGTTTTTTTACTGTGGTTTCCTTAATAGGGGATGGGGGCGGGATGTGGATGTCTAGGGTGATTAGCTTATGGTCAGATCTGACCAACGAGGGTTGACCTCAGGTGTGGAGCACCGATCTTCCATGTTGGTAATAACCAGGTCTAAAATATTGCCGCCCCTGATGGGGGTCTGGATCAGTTGGTCCAAGGCACTGGAATTTATGAATTCCAAAAAACATTGTGTCAGTGTATTGGTACATGAGTAGTTTTCCCAGTTGATGGCAAGGTAGTTGAAGTCTCCCAGTATGAGGATGTTGGGTTGTACCTTGATATTTTCCAGTATGTTAAGAAAAGTGGAGTGGGAGTCTTGGGGCATGGTGGGGGATCTGTAGCAAGCTATAATTTAGATTGCAGTCTTGCCCAGTGTTAGTTGCACATGGAGGATTTCAGATGCATTATGTTGGGCAATTAGCCTGGAGGTGTGGATATCCTTGGTGAATATGAACACGCCTCCTCCTCTGGTGTTTCAGTGCAGGTTAGATGGCCATAAGGTGTGGTATGAATTGTAGCCTGGTATTGCAGGGGTGCTCTCTGGAGCCTTGAACCAGGTCTCTGTCACTGCATTCTCCATTTATAAGAGTATCTTGAGCGAGTGCATTTTGAGGTTTAGACGTCTAGCATTGAGTAGCATTACCCTCAGATTTTTTTGTTTGTACCAGTTAAGGTGGTAAATTTGTCATTTGAATCTTGCCTAAAAAAGGCATTATGAGAGTGGCAAAAGCCTTAGCCAGTAACAATACACTTAAAGCCAATAAGTGCCAAGCCAGTTATCCACCATAATATTAGAGTGATTGTTAGCGCTTAGGTAAAAACCTTTAAAATCTGGATGCATACAGATATCCAATCTGTAAACATTTGTTTTTAAAAGTCAATCCCCAGCATTCATGAATTCTCCATGTAAGACTAAAGTAGTCTTACATGGAAACGCCAGTGTAAGAGTAAGACGGCAGCGTGCCATGCATATTAATGAGGGCGTGCTGCCTCAACTCTAAGTCTAACACGGAATATGCACGAGTGCAGGGGGCGTGTCGGACAGCTGAGTAGTCCAAAATTCCACTCCCCTGCAAGTCTCACAATAGGGAAATGTCAACTGACATGAGCGAGTCCGCTCAAATGTGTACATACCCAACACTACACTCCCCCACATTCTAAACCCCTGTACAATTATAAAATGTAAAACTTTAATTTTTTTTTATTATTCTCGATATAGCTGCCCGTATTTGTGCGTGTTTGCCCATTGCTTAGCTACAGTTAGCAGTTTAGATATCGAAGAGGATAATAAGAAACTTACATGCAAATTAAGCAAAATAGCAATAGTGTAGTGGTAGAACCTTCGCACCAAGAGGGGGCATTCCCGGTTCGAGTCCCACCACTCCCCTTTTTTATTTTCTGTTGGAAATCTGTATATGAAAAGAATTCCTGACATTTACCAATGAAATTTAGTAAAAAGCATTGAAATGGTCTATGTAGTAGTAAATGAATTTTATATATATATAAGAAAGTGAAATAGTTATGCATACTGATGATTGCATAAGTAATGTATCTTAAGCAATGTGAAGCACTGCTAAGCAATGTTTACCAGTATTAAGCACACTTCAGTATAATTGCTCATAGCTTAGCACTGCTTTAACTAGCGCAATAGCATGCACGGAGCCGCACATCGCGCCAACTAGCGCAAACAGAACATGTTTGCGCATAGCTGTGCACTGCGCTAACCAGCGCAATGTCAGGCAATGTTGGGCAATGTGGAGCAGCGTAGAGCAACATCGGGCAATGTAGAGCAATGTAGAGCAGCATAGAGCAACGTCGGGCAAAGTTGAGCAAAGTCGGTAAAACATAGCCACACCTCCTAGCCGGTCTGGCCAGTAGTGAAATAAAAAGCAATGACAGGCCTCTAACCTGGGATACTGTGCACCATAATCACAGTACTGAACCACTAAGCCATGACAGCTTTTCATAAGTATGCACTTTCAACACACACATACATGTAAGTGTACCCATTGCTAAGCAGGTGTAACTTCAGCTGCGTTTTGTCAAAACTGGCCAATCACAAATAAGTGCGAGAAATTATGCATATTTAAGCTTCATAGGTGGGAATACTAGCCATAACTTGTTGTAGCTCCCATCTGCAGGCAGCAATGGCTGGTGCTGGAGAGGGCTCTCGTTTTCGAGTGCAACGTTGGGGCATTGAGGAGTCAAAAGTAATGGTTTGGCTCCTTGTCCACAATCATGAGGATAGACTCCTGTGGGACCAGTACCAGGGCATCCAATACAAAGCAGAAGCCTGGGACCGTCTAGCTCATGAACTCACCAGTGCCACAGGCATCCCTCGGACTGGTGAGCAGGTCAGACACCACCATGCAGATCTGAAAAGACGTAAGGTGGATCAACTGGACCAGTGGATCCAGGAGGCCCATGGGATGGCAAATGCCCCACTACTGAGTAAGTAGCCATGGAATTAAGTATGTAAGAATTGCTATTCTAGTGTATACTGTGGATAGGTATGTCTCAATATTACTTCAATTACTTCACAGCTGCAGGTGTCCATGCTGTGACTCAGCAAGCCTATGCAGATAGGCTGCTAAGGCTGCACCACCAGGCAGGTTAGTAAGTATTCTGCTTGTACTGTTATGTAAAATAAATGAGAGAGCCTGAAAAAAGTGTTTAAACACAATACATAAAGGTATAATAATTCTCTAATAATTATTCTGCATGTACTGTCATATAAAATAAATGAGAGAGCCTCTAGAAAAGTGTTTTAAGTGTTTAATAAAGGTATAATTCCTGGAGTTTGTCTGTGTCATTTTCTTTGATATGTTGTTGTACCCTTGCATTATAGAAATAGTACTGTTGTATTAAGCGCTGTTAACACACAGTTGGGTAGGCCCATATAAAGTGGATGAAGGGAGTGCCAGTAGCTTTTAAGCATATTCACAGTCCTCAACTGTTGGTTCATGCCCAGCATGTACAGGTTAATCTGGCATATGAGTAGCTTGGTATTGTTTGTTTGTGTCTTTCGGCTTTTCCTGGTTAGGGGTCGCCACAGTGGAACTCCGGTTCGCTAATGATTGGCAGTAGAGTTTTACATGCTGGCTTGCCGGGCCTAATGCACAACCTTCAACGAAGGAGGACCCGTTCACGCATGATGCCACACAGAAGACGCTCTAACTGAGAATTGAATGGGCAACGTCTAACTGTGAGGTGACAACGCTACCACAGCACCACCACTGCAGTATTCTGTTCCCCAGAAATGTCATTGTGCTGGCAGAAATGTAGGGAGCTGTTAACATATAACTGATTATTTCACCTAAACATATCTAGATAAGTATATGAAAGTAGAGCTGTCAGTGTACCATCTCAGCTGTAGTGTGTCTGAGCAACTCACAAAATATGTAGCAGTAACATCTGCATCCCGGACAGTTTGTATGTCAGATACAGCCCATGTATATAAAGATCTAGCAAAACCCATTTCACGATCTAAGGACAATTGTGTAGTGTAATAATACATGTAGGGGAAATATAACTGCATTGATAGGAATGTAGTGTAAACTAGAAGGATATATAAGTTGTTAATGGAGCTATCATTTTCCACCCTACTGTATGTGCATAAAAATGCAATTCCACACCTCAATGGGTATGTGTGATCCCAAAACCTTTGTTGGGACATATGTCTTATTGGTTTATAAATATCTGCATGTATTTTGATGCATGTGCCCTGTTCAAATACCACAATATTGGTGGCCTGTTGCCATCAAATAAACCTGCATGCTGTTGTAATGTCTACTGTTGTCCCATATATGCATGTGTCATGCTTGCTGTTCAACTGTTGGAACTCTGTTGTGTTGGGTTAATGGGAATACTTCTGCATGATGTTATAATTAATTGGGAATGCTGTTGACTGTTACTAACCCATATTTTCATTAAATCCTCCTAAACATAGAATGTATGGGAAGGCCAGTCCCAGCGGACCCACCTGTCCCATCTCAGCTGGGGATGGCACCTGGCACCAGCAGGTCTGGTGCCCAGCCTGGGACCTCCTCCTCCATTGGCCCTGTGCCACTTTCAGGTGGAAGCACTGCAGGGGATGGGGCTCGTCCCCCCCGTGCAAGCATGGGTGGAGGAGGGCCACCGATCACCCTCTGAACGGTCCGGGCTGTGGTGCGTAGGGAGATCGAGCATTCAGTCGCTGATTCTCTATGCCAGCTTGAGGCACAGGTGGCACGACTCACAGGTGAGCCTGCCCCTCCTAAACAGCCCCCAGCACAACTACCCTCTGGGCTGTGAAGGTGCAGTGGTGACTGTCCATGGGTGGGGATATCAGTTCCACTGATACCATCGGTGGGCTCATGGGCTTGCGATTTCCAAACATCCTTCCCTGTCAATGGTGTTCACCCACCACGTGTCATATTCTGCACCTGTATGCATCTTGTTTGTCTTGTCTGTTAACCTCCCCAACCTACCTCCCCAAATATACCTACTTTCCCTACCCCACATTCCACTCTCACCTGAAAAAAAAGAAAAAAAGGGCAATCTGCTCCCAAAAAAAAATGACGCCCCGTACATAGCTGTCCATTTTGCAAACATGTCTGCTGGACACATAAACTGATATTTAATTGGCAGTACAACATACTTTGTTGCCCTCACCCCTCTCACAGCGGTTGAAGGCTTCATATTTCCCTCCAAATTTACTGCATATGCACAGCTGTTGCTGTTAAAGAAATGGGCAGCTATGGGTCTTCCCTACACCCATCCTGCACATCCTGAGCTGTTTTCCCTACTGTCTTCCCCTCTTTGTGCCCCGTTTGCACCACTTTCCTATCTCCCCATTTTCTTTTCTTTCAAAGAAATGAGCACGGGGGTTAGCGGGAGTAAGCACTTTTAAGCAGTAGTTAGCTGCTTGGCAAGAGTGTGCGCCTGTGTGCGCTTAGCTAAGCATTGCACAAACCCGTGCAAACCCGCTTACAACTGTTTAAAAGTGCCTTAGTCACTCTGTATGTCAGGGCCCTTGTTCTGCTCAGCAGCAAAATAAAACACCTCTGTCAGCCTCAAACCCCAGCCGTTGTACACACTAGACTGTATGAAGTGCCACTAAGCCATGGTAAATATACAACAAATTGTTGCTGAAATAAATATATCATGCATCAGAATGAATGAATGTAAAGGACAAATAGGAATGCCATAACACAAATCCTGTTCTGTAGATCCTTACCAGCAGTTCTTGTGGAATTGCATTACATGACTGTGAAAAGAGAACCAGCCATACTAGCAGGAAATAATGTTACAGCAACACTTTACAGCCCCCACACAGTATCATAGTAAGACAAACACTAGCATATCTGATTATGGCAGAGGCCATACTACCCAACTGTGACTACATTTCAGGCATGTCCCTGATTTTGAGACAGGTTTTAGCTGTGTCACTCTGAATCCCTCTGAAAGCTACTGACGTTAGGCAGAAAGGTGGTGAATTACACTTAATGAATAATGATAATAAGTAAGAGTTGGACACGTTGGGCAGAAAGGTGGTGAATTACACTTAATGGATAATGATAATAAGTAAGAGTTGGACACGTTGGGCAGAAAGGTGGTGAATTACACTTAATGAATAATGATAATAAGTAAGAGATGGACACCGCTTGTACTTCAGGAAATGTGTATTAATCCATATGCTCTGGTTCTCTCAAAGTCTCAACTTAATGTCTCTAATATTGTAAAGGGGTACCTCACTTCTACCTACTTTTCCCTGAGTCTGTTCAAATATGTACCTGAGTGTTTGAGAGGCCTGTCAGAGGCAGAAACACACAGGCATATCAGCTATTCTGCTGTTATACACTGTGCAAATAGCTTTGGAAGGAGTTCCAGAAGCATACCCTTATGTAGGAATACAACACTGAAATGCCAAGGGATGTAGCCATGTACTGTTAGCAACCAACGGTGACAATGCCATTGTTCCAGTGCTGAAAAGACCGGTGTGGTGCACAGACAAAGAATAACAGGCTAACCTCTGGCTACCATCTGGTTAGGTCCACAGTTGGGAGCTACGCAGACAGACTACTTGCCTTGGTAAACTAACAGGTACACAGCAACCCTTTACGTCCAGCTAGATGAAGTTTACACATTAATACATAATGCTCTCTGTCCTTCTGCACCCCTACCCAAATGTACAATATACCTGTGTGTTCAGGGTCTACCAAGGATGCAGGTAGGCATACTCAGTACTGAAATTTGTCCAGATTCCTTGAGTAGCCTATGCTAATGTCAACACTAAAAAAGCACAAACTGTTCAAATGTGATTAAATTAGTATTCACAGTATAGCAGTTCACAAACAGTTCATGTGCCAAATGAATACATCTCAATAACTACTTTTGTATGGCAGTTAATTGTATAAGTAGAAAAGAAACTACATACTCCCATGTATCTTGTGTTAGCATTTGTAGGGGTGAGTACAATTCTACACTGACAACTCTGTAGTGGAAGTGGCAACATTCAGGTCTGAGTACAACATTTAAATTACTGGCTACACCCCTAGCTTCAGATATAAGAACTATACCAAACTTCTGACTTACACAACGGTGTCCACAGCAAACAAGCATGGGCCCCACTTTGGAAAGCTGAAAGGGCTATGCCTACCTGACATAGCAATTTATAGCATTGGGTTGCTCTGACAGTGAATACTGCAATTCCCACACAGCAGGCTGCATGCAGTTACCAAATGGTGGCCACCAATTGGTGCAGAGGCCATCACATGGACATGTGCAGATACCTTTAAAAGCAGGCTGTACTTACTGGCCACACATCCAATCATCCCATTGCAGATGCTGAGAGAGAGAGAGAGAGACAGAGACAGAGACAGAGAGACACACACACACACCACCACCCACACCACGGGAAAAAAAAAAGCCAAAGACACACCAAACTGAAAACTCTGAACACATGCAAAGGAAAGGTATGTAACAGATATGTATTTATTGGCATGTAGTAGATGTATTTGAAGACTACTCTACATACTTTGAAACATCAATATGTGGCAGCAGTACGTATCTATGCACAGATGCCCTGCATAACTACTGCCATGGACAAATCAGTGTGTAGCTGTGTGCAGTGGGACATAACTGTGATATATGTAGCTCAGCATTAAATGTCAAACATCTAAACCATGTTATCTGTGTTCTGTGCAGTAGTGTGGACAATGGCTGTTTGGGGGAGTAATGCATACAGCTATATAACCATGGATCTGACAGAGTAACACATGCATGCTAGTCATATCAACATATAGCTTAGCATTGGCAACTGCTGTACCAGGCTAGTATGTTAATCTAGCATTTGCAGCTATGTATACGTCCTCTAATTTTACTCTGTGCTCACATGTGACACCTGTTCATGTTGCAGCAAGGCCCAACAGGTCAGCTGTGAGGTCCAGGGACTTACAACAGTGTGGACCTTGTGTGTGTATGGCACACACATACGGAGAGATATATCTGTGTCACATATATTAGCATCTGTACATGTGCATAGAGCAAGGGACATACTGCAACTGTTTCTGAAGGGAGGTCATATATATGTTGGTGAAGGTTGTTATGTGCATATATGTATGTAGGTAGTAGTGTGTGGCAAACAAGACAGCATACAGTGCTGGTATATGACATGTGGTGGTTAAACGCTGTGGGTGTGATTTGTTAGGTTTGCAGTGTTGCAGCCAGTGAGGCCTGCTAAAGCCACATGGGCTGAGAATACCTTCAATGCATTTGGCATAAGACTGTGCAATATCATTACATAACTGTATACCTCACATACTTCGCATAATTGATATTCCCACCATGAAAGGTGTACTGTATATGTGCCTATATGTATATCTATATGTACACCAATGGATGTTTATATGTATGTGTATATATATATATATATATATATATATATATATATATATATATATATATATATATATATATATATATATATATATATATATATATATATATATATATAGAGAGAGAGAGAGAGAGAGACAGAGTCATATTTACTGCGACAGATGCCTGGTGACAAAGCCATGGCCTCAAGCTCAATGTCGGAAATGTATTGGCATCCCTTTTGCTAAAAACTTTGTACCCATGAACTACCACATAAGTGGTAGTCGACTTAACACTGAAAGTGTGATAACTGACCATGGGACACAGGTGGACAGTAGTCTCCCCCTTGATAATTACAGTGCCACACTAGTCATGTAATCTGTCTACATGGCACATCTCATCTCAAAAGCTGTGTCATCCAGGGAAAAAGAGGTCAGTGTTCCCTTCTACTCATCACTCACAAAACCCATTATAGAGTACAATGCCCCTTCTGGTATGTACCTCACAAGACATCTACAGCAACTGGAAAGGCCACAGACATACCTCACAAAGAGTAATACTGTCCTCAAATAGATGCCCTATGCAGACCGTCTCACAAAACCACAGCTAGACTGTGTCGCATACCGGCAACCCAGAGGTGACCTCTGCCTAACATACAAAGCTATGTCCAACCCAGAGCTGTTGGACTGCTCCACATAAACAGTTCACAATCCCTATGAGCTACATGCTCTAGGGACCTAAACCTTGTCACCTCAATAAACAGAACATGCTGGAGGGATAGATTCCTATCTCAGAGACATCCCATACTCTGGAACAAACTACCTATCAATAGCAAACAAAGCTCCTCGGTAGCACTCGTCATGAATAGTCTTGATGATTGGATGGGAGATAGGAAATACACCCCGAGAATCACCTCTGTGGCTCTGCTTGACAGGGACACATGAAATTAAATTACTTGGGTGTCAAAGGCCAGGGTACCATCTGGCTAGATTTCTATAGGCCCTAGGGCCAATAGTCTATTACCTACCTATGAACCAATACACACCCACATGTACTTTTTGCAATAATTGCTATGTGAGGTTGACTGAGTGTGATGGTGAATGTGTTGGAGAATGTGTCACAGTTGTGTATATGTGGGATAGCTTAGTGGGAAACTGTTTCTGTCATGGTATTATGTGCCCTAGCTCTGATCCCAGCAAAAGATGTGTATGCTACTGCTAGCCAGAAAAAGCAGTATGGCATATGGTCTGACGCAGTCCCTTTGTGTTAATTGCGGTGTGCCATTGGAGGATAAAGCAGTACATGTATGCTCATTGATTGGTACTGCTGGTGAATCAAACCCCTGTATGAACTGTAGTCTTACCTGAAGTTGTAGGGCTAAACAGCACAGTATGGTGTATGTCCACATTGCTTGGAAACACTGTTTTGTGTGTTCCCTGTAGTGCTCACAGATTACATACCTCAGGCATAAGGGTTTGTAAGTACTGACATACAGTACTGTATGGTACACATGTAAAGCTCATCTGGGTTGCCATACCTCTGTGTCCTGTATGTATGTCTGATGTGTGTGTGGGTATGCCTGTAACATGCCCTCGGTCATATGTGTGTTACAGGATATAAGTGCATAACTAGCAACATGTATAGTCTAGTACAGCAGTATGCCACCTATATTCATGAATGTGCACATATTGTAGGCAGGGGTTTCCCATCAACAACTAGTGTGGTATACTGGTAATACTGTAACTGGACTTTACAATCATTGCAATGGATTACATATTTTGTTATGCATTAGCTTGATATATACCTCCTGTGGCTAGGTGGTGCATTGTGTTGCATACAGTGTGCCATGTACTGTTGCATAGTCTTACATAGTGGTTTCTCTTTTTTGCTGTGCAGAAAATGTTTTAATATATAGAGCGTGTCAGGCACTGTCAGGCAGTTGTGGGTTGAGCACTGATATGTGGTATTGAAAGTGTGTATCCTCTGACAGACAATAGTTTGCTATTTATGGCAGTTCAGTGATATCTGTACTGTAGAATGTTAAGTGTGCCACATGACTTGCTCACACATATTGTTTCATTGTCTTCCAGGGTCATGGCACACCATCGCAATCCTGCCTATAGTCGTGCAGAGGATGAGATATTAACCACCTGTCTCATCCAACACTACACCTTGCTATTTTCAAGAACCAGCCATGACCAGCGTGAGCGGACTGCACTGTGGCAAGATGTTGTCAGTAGGATAAATGACATAGGCATGCATAACCAGGCATATGAGCAGGTACGACATCACTGCAGTGATTTACTTAGACATGTCTGGCAGCATGCGTCTGATGTCCATAGGCAAAAGCTTGCCACAGGTGGTAGGGTTGCCACCCATCCCCCCTTACCAGAGTGGAGGAGCTGCTCCTGAGCCTGGGGGCTCCTGGCCAACAACAACAACAGCATACATGTATCATCATGGAGGCCAGAGCCCCCCAGCAAGTTCACATGGAGCATGCAGGTAAGATAGCATATCTGTAGACTACTGTTACCTCTATTGTTAGATCATGTATATGTGAGATGTGTACTGTGTAGTTAGTAGATGTGGAGCCTGGTGTTGTTCAATACTGATAATTTGGAACATGATGTGTAGGCCTGTGACTGTCAACCATTGTGCTACTGTAAGATTGCAAACCCACAGTAGCAATGCCACAGTTGTTGCCACTGACAAACTGTTTCATATCCTTGTAGATCCCTCTGGTGTGACAGCAAGGCAGCAGACCCATGCTGGTGAGTGTGTTCTACATTCAATATTGCAAATAAAATGTGCATGTCATAGGTGAGGTGTAGGCCATGTACACATTCTGTGCATGTTTGCTGTGAGACTATGCACATCTCAGTAACGTGAGTGGCTGCCTCAAACATATGCAATACACAGAGCATCCCAAACAATTGTGGCTACACTATAGTGGACATTGGATAAGCAGTCGATACACATGCACACGACATACACAACTCCGTCATAAGCAGTACATGTTAATATGCTACACATGGTGTATTCAGTAAGGTCACACTCCAGTGTCCCAAATGTCATCCACACAGCACAAATAATATACCTGAGGGGTAGAGGCCTATCATGGGGCAGTGCGACACTCTGCAACACACAACACATTCATGTTAGGCAATGCTCCCTATTGGGCACCTTACAAACCCATGTAACAACTGGCTGTGAAATGGTGAATGTAGCCGTGGTACTGTGGTTCAGGTACAGCATGATAGGTGCCGGACTGGCACACATAAGTAGCCTTGAGTGACCACATGATGCTGCATGATGATGGCTCATGGTACGACATGCCATCCAGTTACAGTAACCACAGAACTACACATAACATTCATCACTATACACCTCAATGTTGTGTGTGTGCAAATATATGCACCTATACACAATATGCATAGCAATCACCATTTGCACAAAGTGACACATATATGTCTTGTAATGCTATTGAGTGTATAGGTCACATGACAGACATTGGGTATGTGTGATGTTTAATGTTGCAGTTGTGTTGTAGCATGCCACGTCATGGCTGGAATTGGCATGTCCACAATATGTTCTACACCCACCATAACTACTGTACAATGGCTAGGTTGAGCAATGGTATTCCATCAGGAATACACGCACCACTCATCCTGTGTGTATATATAGCATGCATGAGCTAAACCTGTGTCCACAATTATCTGCTAAAGACACAGATGCTCTAATCAGTAACGGATATCTATGTGACACACAGATAAACATCCAGCCATGGTATGTATACCTGTGAGTGATGGTGCACAGCACATTGAAGAGCTTGTAATACTTGCACAGCAATGTTGTGTCCATGTACACATTGCGTTCCAGGGTGAGGCCAATCACTGAACAACACACATGCATCAAAGCCATGTATACTGTTATTAGCAAGGACTGTCTACACTCACACTGCATGCTGTTGAGCAACACACGTCCTGCATGCTGACACGTGTGATGTTACTGTTTGTCTTGTGATACTGTACCCCACCATCAACCACTATTGGGTATGTTCTGGATTACTGGTGGTGTGTGTGTGTGTGTGTGTGTGTGTGTGTGTGTGTGTGTGTGTGTGTGTGTGTCTGCTTTAGTGAGCAGTGTAGTTGTGTGCATTTGTGCATGTGTTCATGTGTGCATGTGTGCATGTGTGCATGTGTTCATGTGTGCATGTATGCATGTGTGCATTTGTTCATGTGTTCTGATATCATGTACAGGTCGTAAAGTGTGTTTCCTGTCTTCCTCTCACAGGTGCTGAGGTTGGGCTGGTTCACTGCAGCAGGGAACCTGATGTCACTGCCACAAATAGTAATAATAAGGATAAGTGTGTTGAGGCACAGGCATGTTTTCCAGGGTCTGTCGTTGGGCCACCAATCGACAGTACACAGCTGTCCACCCCATCCGTGCACACAGTCATACTGCCAATACATCCCTCATCACCAATGCCCTTAGCTGAGGGACAGTCTACAGTCGACAATGGCCAGGACAGTGTGGTACCTATGGCATGCATTCGGACACAGCAGCCATACCCAGAGGTCTGGAACAGTACCACATAGGCAGATGTCCAGGGGATCTCGTCGGAGCACTGCTGGTCATCATGCCCCTGGCAGACATGCCACAGGTCTTACAACCTCCCGTATTTTCCAGGCTGTCATGGAGGCACAGGCACATATGGAACAGTACACCAGACAGGGACTAAGGGCACAGAGGGCACATAACACCACTTTAAATGACAGTATCCATGACCTAGCAGGTGCCATCCATAATTACACTGAGGTCATGGATAGATGTTGGGGTGAGACATTAGATGTCCTCTACAGTGTCATGCCCATGTGTCAGGACAGTGTGGGATGGGTGAGATGTTGACATGGATGTATGTCAGCAACATCAACAGCTAGCAGTCGCCGCAGACGTCCCTCAAGTCACAGCTGCTCCCGTAGTGCCAGTACCAGCCCCAGCAATGTTGGGGGTGGGCCGTCCATAGACCATCCTAGAAGACCATGTGCGCGTGGCTCTGGACAGTCCCAGCAGGGACCTGAGTCCAGTGTACATATGTCTACTTCTGAGGATAGTGCTCAGTCTGGTTCAGTACCTGATACTATCAGTAGCATCCCTGCCAGGCACAAGTACCGTATCCATGGCTGGAGATGGTGATCTGTAAAGCCTGGCAGGTACAGTCTGTGGCTTTCCCACAAATCCCCGTATATGGCAGCCACATGGTGGAACTGTGTGCATTGCAGACACACACACACATAAACCAGACACCTAGGGCTAACACATACCTGCACACATTACATCAACATTGGCCCATACCAGTACTCTTACACACACACACACACACACACACACACACACACACACACACATACATGTCAATTGGATGGCTCACTGTAGGCCTCTGGCAAACCAACAACACACCCTGTGCATATGATGAAACCTGTGCCACCTCCTGTCATCTGTAATATTGATGCAGGAACAGGCTAACATGGTGCTGATGCACAGGGTAACTTTATGGCAGTATAGCAATGTTAGCATGTTGTCAGCAGTAAAGTGTAATGTTATGCTTGAAGGTGTAGCTGAGCAGGCATGATGCATTAAAGCTATGATTGTCAATTTAGTATTGTTTACACCAGTGTTAATCCCAATAGTGTATTGTCCGCCCACGTGCCACTTGGCTGATGTGTGTAGTATTGGCAGCATGTGTTAGAGAGTGGACAGTACGTGTGGGGTGTCTTCAGCACAGGTTTGCAGGTGTACATTTGTGAACATGGTGGAGGTGCACTGTCTGCATGTACATGCATAGTGGACACATGGGCAGGGTGACATGCCCTGTATTACACAGTGTCAACACTCCATAGTTTCTATTGGTGGCCAGTATGCATTGTACTACACACATTTTGGAACTTGTGAACACATGTGTGTATGACATGGTTTGACACTGTGCTGTGGGTGATACTGTTACTATCTGTCATTGGTTTGCATTCTGGTAGTATACATAACCTCTACAGCCTGACCATAAACAATCGTTAGATGATGTCTTGACAACTGACACACAGATGTAGGACACACAGTAAAATTTGTAGCCTTCAGGAACCATACTATGCCAGTAACCAGTGGTGTTCACCTGCACCCATTCCTGGGACCACTCCTGATTGCCATATAGCTCACTTAGGTACAAGCAAACACAGTAGGGATATGTCCGTCCACGTCTGGGAATGCATACTGTGGCCTATAATACATTCTCTAGATGACACACACACATCCTCCACAAGGATATCATACAGACAGATACCTGTTGTCAAACACATGCTGTAAAGCTATAAGCCAACTAAAGCATGGTCATCCACCTTTACAAAACATAGTAACCCCACAGTACCACATAGGTAGTAGCCCCCAACATGTTGACAGGTACCGATGTGTACATACAGCCAAGTGTTACATCATCTCTCCTTTGGTGATCACATTTCCAAAGGTATTTTGAAATCCCTCGGTGAATCACATAAGTAATAAGGGGTCTGCATTCATATCCACAAAGGTTGTTGCACATCTATAATGTATAGCCATTATTGACAGACTTTGCTGCATTTTAACTGGTCTGAAATATACCTCAGGCATAAACCCTCACTCACACTATTCAATACAAACCGTAATTAGTGTGCGTGACACGGATGACCTAGGCCAGGGATCACTGCAGTGGCTGGGATTATTACAAGCATACAGATGTGACCTAAAGTCTGGAAAGTGGCAGCATACTCTGGCAAAGATAACAGATGTGTTCATGGAGAAAGCAGGGTTCCCACCTCTGAAATAATTGAGGTCACATGTACGTATATGTATTTGCTACACAGCTACCTGACGCGCAATGCACATACTGTTGTCATTGTGATATGTCATACAGTAGTAAAAGCAAAACCCACAACACAGTGACCAACTGTGTTACACACATGGAGAGCACACACACTCACCAAGTGCAGGATTCAAACCCTTACTTAATGATACTAGAGCAGTACGCATTTACACGACACACTATACACTTTACTGGGAGTTTTCCTTTCCACGGGTATATTTGTAGGATGGTAACATCATCAGACTTGACAAAGATAAGTATACCACTTTTAAGGTGTTGTAGTTGTCTCCAAAAAGGTTGCTCTGCTACAAGGAAATACACACACAGTCATACAGTTGTCAAGTACAGGATTCAAACCCCTACCTAACTACCTCATGATACTAGAGCAGCATACATTTACACGACATGCTATACACATTGCTGAGAGTTCTCCTTTCCACAGGTATATTTGTAGGATGGTGACATCATCAGACTTGACAAAGATAAGTATACCACTTTAAGGTGTTGTATTGTCTCTAAAAAGGTTGATTCTCTACAAGGAGATACACACACACAGTTGTCAAGTGCCGGATTTAAACCCCTACTTAACTACCTCATGATACTAGAGCAGTATGCATTTACACGACACGCTATACACATTACTGGGAGTGCTGTTTTCCACAGGTATATTCGTAGGATGGTGACATCATCAGACTTGACAAAGATAAGTATACCACTTTTAAGGTGTTGTAGTTGTCTCCAAAAAGGTTGCTCCTCTACAAGGAGATACACACACACTCATACAGTTGTCAAGTACAGGATTCAAATCCCTACCTAATTACTTAATGACATTAGAGCAGTACACATTTACATGACGTGCTAAACACATTACTGGGAGTTTTTCTTTCCACAGGTATATTTGTAGGATGGTGACATCATCAGACTTGACAAAGATAAGTATACCACTTTTAAGGTGTTGTAGTTGTCTCCAAAAATGTTGCTCTTCTACAAGGAGATACGCACACAAGCACACACTCTCATACAGTTGTCAAGTGCAGGATTCAAACCCCTACCTAACTACTTAATAATACTACAGCAGTACACATTTACACAACACGCTGTGCACATCACCAGGAGCTTTCTTTTCCACAGGTATATTTATAGGATGGTGACATCATCAGACTAGACAAAGTGAGTTACACTAGGTGGGCTACATAGAAGGAAGTTGTAGACATTTTGGCAATGTGATCATCAAAGGAGAGTTTACTATCTACCTGGGTCCCCAGGGCCATAATTACATTCTCCATACATACTGGATTACCACCTATGTGGTAATTTGTGTGCACTTTGTTTTATTCAAAGGGGATGACTATGCATTCTTTGGCATTCTGCTTGAGGGCATTGTTTTGACACCAGGTATCTGTCTCTATAAGACCCTTCTGTAGGATGTTTGTGTCAGCCGTGGAGTCGATTATGGACCACAGTTAGCAGTCATCTGCAAACTTGTTCAGCCATACTCCTCACATGCTTGCCTGTACCTCTGAGCAGTATCTACTGAACAGGTGGGGTCCCAGGACCAATACCTGTGGGATGCCATTTGTGACTGGTTTAGAGTCGGACATGGCACCCACAACTCTGAACATGTGTGTTTGATCTGTGAGCCAGTTGGCCACCCATCCTGTGACATCGCTGTTAACGCTCAAGCTGGTAACCTTGTCCATGATGCCAGAGTGGGGAATGGTGTCAAAAGGGCTTATTGAGGTCCAGGAGGGCTGTCTGGACTACTTTCACCTCCATCTATGTCCTTGGTAACTGTTTCAAATAAGTCAACTAGGTTTAGGAGCCAGGATCTACCTTTGACAAAGCCAAGTTGGGTAGAGTCCAGTGTCTGGAGGTCCCCAATGTCCCTGTTTATGGGTTCCATGATAATCTGCTCCATAGCTTTGCAGACCAGGCTGAGTAGGCCTATAGGGCAATGGTTTCCTGGTTCTGTTGTGGCACCCCCTTTGTGGAGCTGGATGACTGTTGCTGTATGCCATTCTTTGGGTACATAGCCTGTGGTAAGGTTGAGTCTGGACAGTGAATGTAGGTGAGGGTGTAGTTCCTTTTGGGGCTGGTGTAAGTCACAGCCTGGGACACCATCCAGTCCCATTGATGCTGTGTTCTTAGCTTTGGAGAGGGCTGTTTTTACCTGCATGTCCATGAAGTCTGGTGCTCTGCATTCTTCTGGGATGGACACAGGCCCTTTTGGGGGTGATGTGGGGGGGTTTGCACTGAACTTGTCCCCCAGGATGTGGGCAATGTAAATTGGTTCAGTGTATCTTTTTTCCATTTTGCAGTAGCTGACAACATTTTTGAGAGTTGCCACCTAAATGTTTGGTATAGCTAATGAAGGCTTTGTGGCTGTTATTCTTACATTCCTTGGAAATTTGTCTTTAGAAACTGGCCTTGGATTATTTTATGAACAATCATTGTTTCTTCCTAATAATGATCAGTGATGCCTTTCCTTATGTGAAGTTTGCTCTATCATGTGTTTTTTCCCTCCTTCTGTTGTATAGCTTATTTATGTGCGACAACCACCAGATTGGTTTCCTATTTTTGGAGGAGTGCATCTTGGTTTTATGTGGCATGTCTCGATCCATGCATCCCTGTAGATGCTCATAGAATGCACCTGAGTATAGGGGAACAATGTTCTCTTCTATTCTGCATGAGACACCTTTTCTGATGAGGTGTGCCACGTAGAAGGATTTCCTGACTACTGTGAGGATGTGATTATCACAGGTGTGTCCACTGTCCACCTGTGACCCATGGTCTCTTATTACACTTTCAGTGTTAAGTATACTACTGCCTATGTTGTAGTTCATGACTACAGAGTTTTTACCAAATGGGATGACAATGCACTTTTTGGCATTGAGCTTGAGGCCATGGCTTTCATGCCAGGCATCTGTCTCAGTGAGGCCTTTTTGTAGGATGCCCACATCTTCAATAGTTTTGATTATGGCTCCTAGTTTGCAGTCATCTGGAAACTTCATTAGCCACAGACCTTCCATGTTAAAGTTTACTTCAGGGAAGTAGATACCTGACAGGAGAGGACCCAGGACTGAACCCTGTGGTACTGCACTTGTCTCTGGTCCAGTATTGTACTTGGAGTCTGCTACTTTCACAGTGTGTGTTCTGTCAGTTAGCCAGTTGGCAACCCATCTTGTGACATAGTGCTTTATACCTAGTTTAGTGGGTTTATCTATAATTCCAGAGTGGGGGATGGTGTTGAAAGCCGTGGCAAGATCTACATAGGCTGTGTGAACCACCTTACCCTTGTCTGCAATTCTGGTGACTGCTTCAATGATGTCTATCAGGTTTAGGAGACATGATCTGCCTTTTACAAACCCAGCATGGTTGTGGTCCAGAGTTTGGAGATTACCAATGTCTTTTTTGATAAGTTATATGATGATACATTCCATGGCCTTGCAGACCAGGCTCATCAGGCTAATGGGGTGCTAGTTCCTGGGGTCCATGGTGGCTCCCATGGTGGCTCCCCCCTTGTGTAGTGGGATAACCATCGCTGTGCGCCATTCAACAGGCCATTCAACAGGCACAAAGCCTGAGGAGAGGCTATGACTGTACATGGTACGTAGGTGTGGTGCCTGTTCGTTCTGTAGTTTGTGTAGAACACAGCCTGGGATGTTATCTGGTCGCATGGATGCTGTATTCCTAGCTTTGGAGAGTGTTTTTTACCTTTGCAGCTGTGATGACAGCAACTTTGCAGTCTTTCGTTATAGAGATTTGCTCTTTCATGGGTGAGAGGGGGGTAAAGTTAGCACTGATCCTATCTGCCAGGATATTGGCAATATCAGTTGGGTCTGTATATTTAGTGCCATTGTGCTGTAACTCAGAGCAGATCTGAGTGTTGCCATTGAGATCCTTGACATAGCTATAGAACGCTTTGTGGTTGCCTTTAGAATCAGTGTCGATTTTTGTTTTCATAACTAGCTTTGGAGGATTTTAGCATGGATCACAGCTTCTTACTGATGTGGACCATGGAGCTCCTCCCCTCATGGGGTTTTACCCTCTTTTGCAACAGTATTTTCCTTCTGTTGTGCAGTTTGTTTATGGCAGGGGAACACCAGATTGGCCTCCTTTTCTTGGAGGATAGCGTCTTGTTTCTGTTTGGGATAGCACGATGCATGTAGTCATGTAAGTGCTTATAAAGTGCAATTGTGAAGGATTCAGTAGTTGTAACTGTATTGTCCATCTGCATGGGTGTCCTGCAGTTCAGCACTTCTGTCTTAAGAGGCATGAAGTTGGCTTTGGAGACATTTTTAACATGGTTTCCTTAATGGGGGTGTGGGTCCAGGATGTGGATATGTAGCTTAATTAGGTTATGGTCTGATGGGACCAATAAGGCGCTGATGTCAGGTGTGGAACACAGGACAAACCAAACCCCGTAACCAACACAAATAACCACAAAGTGAGCTAAATGCTACTCATTGCCAGAAGTCTCAGCCTCAAAATGCACACACTCAGGGCACTTCTCATTATGGAGAATATTGATATCTGTGCAGTATCAGTAACCTAGTTCAAGGCTCCAGACAGCACACCAGCACTACCAGGATACTACTCATTCCATACCTTCCAGCATCAGAACCTGAATCATAGCACATAGGGTGAGGATGTATCCATATTCATCAAGGATACATACACCTCTCTCTACATGCTCTCTACAGGATATGTGCCAATAGAATGTTGCACAGCAATGTTCTTCATACTCCACAGGGGTGGGGCCACAAATACCCCTTGGCATTCATGCTTTATGAGCCTGATGAGTATGTTCTGCAAGGCAATGGAGCCAGTCATAATGGAAGTCAACAATACAGAGATTGGGAACCTTCACACAGTTGAGCACACCCTGTTTGGCTTCATCAAATGCAGACCACACCTCCTGAACTGGGAGGATTTCTTTGACAGTTATCCAGGCTACAGATGATTGAAATGAGCTCCACACAGCCTACCTATACCTCACTAAGGCCTTTGACACCATTCCCCAGTCAGGTATCATAGATGAACTCACCAACCTGGCCATGAATCCATACATCACAAGATGGATTGCAAACTGGCTCACAGATAGATCCCACAATTTACGAGTTGCTGGCTACATTTCAGACTCTACACCGGTAATGACTGGTGTCCCCCAGGATTCAGTCCTGGGGTCCCTCCTGTTTGGTATAGACTTCTCAAATGTACATGCCAACACAGGAAAGTTGTGGTTGACTAACTTTGCTGGGAACTGTAAAGTGTTTGCCATAATAGATTCCCCGGAAGACAGACATATTCTCCAGAAGGGACTCTATGAGGCAGATGTGTGGTGTCAGAATCATGGCCTCAAGCTCACTGTGAAGGAATGCATAGTGATCCTCTTTGGTGAAAACACAATACTCACAAACTACCACATGGGTGTTACCCCCTTAAAAATGACAAGGTGATAAGGGATCTGGGGACACATGTACATAGTCATCTTTCCTTTGACAATCATGTTGCCAAAGTGATTGGGTGATCCTATGTTGCCCACCTCATCAACAAAGGGTTTGTATCAGGATTCAAAGAGGTAGTGTTGGCACTCTATTCTTACATCATCAGACTCATCATTGAGTACAGTGCACCATTTTGGATGTACTCAACTTAGCATATCCTGCAGCTGTAGAGACCACATAGGTACCTCACCAAGAGGATTACTGGCCTCAAACAGTTGTGTTATGCAACACAACTGGTAAAACTAAATCTGTTCTTCGTTGCATACCACCTACTCAGAGGCACACTCTGCCTAACATACAGAGCCATGTCAAACACATAACTGTTGAACATGCTCCATCTACACATAACAACATTGAGTCACCCTACACATTCCAGGGATATGAACCTCATCAGAACGATGAATACAACATGCTGGTGGAATAGAGTACCATCCCAGACACTTGCCTTACTGTGGAACAGAGTCCCAATGTACATCAGACAGAAACCCTTGCTGACACTCTTCAACTGGAACCTTGATGAGTGGATGGGAAACAGACAATTCATGCCAGGCATCACATCAGCAGCCCCACTAGAAAGGGGCTTAGGGTACTAACTATTAGAACTAGGCCTTGGGAGACTACCCAATGGTGTGGTGAAAGCTGCCCAACTTGCGTAGGCTGATATATGCCTTCATGGAGATAGTCTACTACATACCTATGAACCTATGTGACAGGTACATGTCTACAGATAGTAGATGTGTACTTCATTGTACAGTCATGTTATACAGCAGGCACATGGACCACATACACTGTAATGCTTACAGATACTGGAGGCAGTTATGTACAGTGCAAGAGATGTGCACCTCATGTCTTTCGTGCCATTGGGATGTGTGGGGGCGGGATGGTCCTGGATGAATCCCTGTCATGGTCACCCTCTTACACACATCTCTGCCCATCCATCTTTGGCTGATTATACTGTGTTCCCCCTACATATATATAGAGATACATAGGTAGGTAATAGGCTATCTGCCTGAAGGCATATATTAGTATAGCCAGAGTGTGCGGCTATCACCACCCATGGAGTTAGTTCCCTAGGCCTCTGTGTAGTAGAGCTGATGAAGTGATCCATGGTGTGACAGTTCAGTTTCACATACACTCATCAAGGCTCCTCTGGAAGAGTGTCAGTGAGGGTCTCGGCTTAATGTCGGTTGGGAGCCTGTTCCAAAGCAAGGGAAGTCTGTGAGTTAGTAATGTGTCCGTCCAACATGTTTGATTTAATGTTGTGATGATGATATCCCTAGAGCATGTGGTACAGTGAGCTTGGGTTTACTTCAGATAGCGCATGTACATCAGTTCTGCATTGGACATGGACCTGTCTGTTGGGCAGAGATCTCCTGAGTAGACAGTATTCAACAGAGTACAGATTGAGTTATATTCAGTCTTGTTTAATGGGGCAACTGTTTGAGGCCAGTAATCCTCTTGTTGAGGTACTTCAGTGGTCTTTCCAGCTGCTGAAGGTGCACAGTCAGATTCATCGCAAGTGTGTTGTGGTACTCTCTGATGGGTCTGATGACTGATGAGTAGAGGGAACCTCCTTTTACCTACATGCAAAGATTTTGGCAGTTTGTGGGAACACATAGCATGATTTTCTAACCACTTTGTGAATATGTTTCTGGACATGGAGATGACTATTCACATGTGCCCATAGATCCCTTGTTATCACCTACATATTTAGGGTGTTGGCACCTATGTGGTATTTGTATGACTGCAGCTCGAGGCCATGATTTTTACACCACATATGTCTGACTGTGACCCTTTTTAAGGATGTCTCTGTTTTCCCAAACATCGATTATGACAACTTTTTTGCAGTCATCCACAAACTTTGCTAAACATAGCCCTCGTGTGTTTGACTGTATTTCTGAAAAGTATACACCAGACAGGAGGGGTCCCAGGACTGAGCCATGGGGGATAGCAGTTGTTACCAGCTTGAACAGGAGACCACAGTTCTTACCTTGTGGGATCTATCTGTGCCCCAGTTGGCAATCCATCAGATGACATACATATTTATGCACTGGTTGTTGATTTTGTGGATATGACATCTGTCTGGAATGTTGGAAATGGGCTTTCAAGGTCTATGTGGGACATGTGTAGCTCATTTCATTGATGTATATCCTGGGTGACTGCCTTGAAAACAGTCTAGCAGGTTTGGGAACCATGATCTGCATATGACCAAACTGAAATTGGTAGGGTTGGGTGTTTGTAGGCTCACAATAGCTCTGTTTATGAGTTCCATCATGATGGACTCCATGGCCTTGCAGATCAGGCTTAGTAGGCTTATAAGACAATAGTTCCTATGGTCTGTTGTGCACCAACACTTGTGGAGTGTGCCAAATGTTGCTGTAACACATTCAACAGTTTCATATCCTGTACAGAGGGTGAGTCTCAACAGACTATTCAGGTGCAGAGTCTGTTTGTTTTGGAGTTCACATATGACACAGCTAGGGAAACCATGTCATCCCATAGACACCGTGTTTTTAGGTTTGGAAAGTGCTGTTTAACCATTGTATATGTGATTTCTGGATTTTCACAATCTCCAGGTATGATAATGGGCCCTTTTGTCAGTGAGAGGGGAGTAAATGTGTATGAACCTGTCTGAAACAATGTTGGCAGTGTTAGTCATGTACATGTATTCATTTACAGTTTGCACTGACTCAGAATATATATGTGTTTACATTGATATATATGACATTGCGAAAGAAAGCTTCATGGTTCTCTATGGACTCTTTGACAATATTTTTGCCAGAACATGGATTGGATAATGTTAGGAGTGCTCATTGTTTATTGATGATACTGATCGGAGATTTATTGATCTTCTTTGAATTTTCACTTTCTCTGAACAAGTTCAGTACTTGTAGTACATAGTTTGATTATGACAGGAGTCCAATTTATTATATGGATCTGTTTTCATATAACTGTGTGCGCAAGGCAGGATTGGTGAAGAGTGACAATTTCTGAGGTAAGAACTGCAACTGCCAGATATGTGTGGCCCACTGCTGTACTCAGACATGGACTAAGTGTGTGAGCAGGCCCAGTATGACTTTTCAGTATGTTGTTGACTGACATTTGCTTCGTTTATTTAAGTGTGTGAGCATGCCCAGTATGGACATATATACTATATGTGTGTGAAAAATAGAGTTGTTTTTTACTTCAGGGCTGACCTTTGTGTTGTACATTGACATGAAGCACGCTGTGCCTACAGGGCTTCCATGAGTCACTTTGCATAGACTTATCAACATTTCTACATACAGGGGGGGGCAGCTATTATTTGTACATTTCTACCCAGGGGGCACACCTGATTGTTACTGTGGGTGTACATAGGATGAGGGGTTCACCTGACACTTATACACATTTGCTAGGCCTGCACTACTATGTCAGGTACTCCATTTCAGTCTGTACTGTTGCCTATTGTACTGGCTTGAGGCATACTACTGTACTACAGAACTTAGGTTCCAATTTCACATGTATTAGTTTGTGACTTCATAGCCTACCCAACCCACATCACACTGCCTGGCATGCTGTTATCTGTCTGCATAGGCCTGGGGGGAAGTTCAGAGGGCATGATACAACATTTGTTTGTGTTTGTGTTAGCCTACAATTGCCCTGCTGTGGCTGTGCCAGTAAAATGCTGTCATGGCTTAGTGGTTCAGTACTGTGACTATAGTGCACAGTATCCTGAGTTCGAGCCCTGTCACTGCTTTTTATTTTTCTGCTGGGCAGACCTGACTGGTTAAGGAACAGTAAAGCAGGTGTGAGCGCATTTATCTGACTTTGCCTGACTTTGCCCAACGTTGCCCAATGTTGCCCGACGTTGCACTAGTTTGCATGCAGCTCCATGCAATGGTGCTTAAATATGCTAAATAGTGATAAAATGTGCTTAACACTGCTTTATATTGCTTAATATAGGGAAATGATGACTCAGGTGGTGCTGCAGGGCTGCCTATATTGGATGCACATAGTACACTCCCTATACATGTTTGAAAACAGGTAGTGTCAAGCTAGGCATCCCTTTTATTGTATGTGCGAGTCAGAGAGAGGTGTCATTTCCAGGGTTCCTACTGAGTCAGTGTATGTGCTATGCGTTGCCTCTTTGCCAAGGCCAGGGCATACTGGGCACGCCTCCTTCTGCCTACTGAGGCAGGCTCAGGATGTTCTTCCTCTGAGTCACGCTGTGCCTGTGCAGGCCTTGGCAATGGTGGGGGTCTGTTTGGCCCTGCCCCATGCTGTTTCTGCCGCAGCTGTTTTCGCAGGATCATATTGTGTAGCATGGCACATACCATGACAATTTGGGTAAATGTAGTTGGTGAGTACTGCAAGGCTCCACCAGATGTGTCCAGACACTGGAACTGTGACTTGAGCATCCCAAACACATGCTCAATAATGTTTCTTGTTTGTGCGTGTGCCTCATTATGGAGTTCTTGTTCGGGTGTGTGTGCATTTCTGATGGGCATCATCAGCCACAGCTCCAGTGCGTATCCAGCATCCTCCACTAGGTGACCGTCAGGTATGTCCCCATTGGCAAATCTCTGGTACAGCTGCATCAGATGCCAGATGTGGGAATCGTGATAGCTTCCATTGCAGCCAGCACACACATTCATTATTATGCCCTGGGCATCGCACACGACCTGGCAGTTGATGGAAGGGAAGCCCTTGCGGTTGATATAGACCCTACCCTGCTCACCAGGTGGTGCTTTGATGTGTATGTGCGTGCAGTCTATTGCACTCACCACCTCAGGGTATTCCACTATTTGGTGGAAGAGACGCATATTGCTGGCCAATGCCTAACTGGAATTGGAGAAATATACATGCTCACTGACATGTGCTGACATGGCATCCAGGAACTGATGCAGTACCCTGGATGCTGATGCCTGTGAAACCCCCATCATATCACCAGTTGGTCTCTGGAAGGTACCTGTAGCTAGTATTTGTAGGCCAACACATACCTTGGTATCCACTGGGATGGGTTCCCCTCTGTTGGTTCTGTGTGTGAGGCATGGCCGGCACAGCTCAACAATTTGCTGCAGGAGGACTCTGTCCATTCTATAGCACTTTACTATCTCCAGCTCATGTAGCCCCTGGTAGATTATCCTGGGTCTGTACACTCTTCTCCATCTCCTCACTGTGGGTTGCTCAGCAGCATTCACAACATCACCACCTTCAGCACCTTGCACATGTTGGTTTATAATAGCAATGGTAGCCCCTAACATTTTGTCAGCCTTAAGCTTTTTGAGTTTTCACTCTTTCTATACTGTAGTGTTGCAGAGTTCTTGTGAAAAAACAGGTTAGACTGCTGTTTGCAGAGTTTAAATTGCTAGGCTGGGCTAGTCGACTGCCTGTGTAATTGGCTGATTGTGATATATTTCACCTGACAGCTCTGCTAGTTCTCCTTGGTTAACTTCCTACTACTTCTTTTCCTTCCTTTTTCCCTTTCTGTTTCCACAAGGGGCAGCGGCGCTCAAACAAGTGCACATGCGCGCACATGCGCCCACATGCGTGCACACAAGCGCACACGCGTGCACACGGTGTAAGCACGTTTACAAGAAATTTCAGATATATCCATGGCGCACGCCTTTGGTTTCTTGCTTTCAGCTACTACCACTGTGAACACTCCTCTTGCAATCCTGAGCAACTCAGGGTGAACACAAGCCACTGTGCTCCAGTCACCTTACAGTCTTTCAGACATACCCCCTCATGATGTCACCTATCTTTTACTCGACTACTACCCTACTCCTACACTTGCACTCTAGGGACATGGCTCACATGCCGGGGAAAATTGGGATTCACTATCCTTATCCTCATTTGCATAGGATTGCCTACTAATGCTTGGTTACATCTCTCACACTGAGCTTCCCCCCCTTAGCAACCACTACTCAGTGGCCATGTTGTTTTTAGCCTGCCATTCACCTGCATGGCAGAACATGCTTTTTAGTGAAAATGCACATTTGTGGCTATTTTTCCCTTTTTTTAATTTTATTTATAGCGCAGCATGTTTGCGCGATGCTGTGCTATGCTTAAACATCGGCGATTGGGGAAAAAAATAACATTGGATTTTACGGATTTACAACATTTGCAAATGCCATTGGCCTTATATTTGGCCATTGGCATGCTTACTCAACTAGATGCATCTTTTATTTGGAGCTGTCATAGCTCCATTTAGCTATTTGCAGAACGGTACTCTGTTACCAATGGAGTACATTTCTGCAAATAACACTACTCTTACATGGACAGGTTAGTGGTTCCTGGATCGCAAATTTACCTCATTTACATAGCTTTCTGCAGCAAATGAGGTAATTTGCATACCATAACACTGTCCATGCAAGAGTAGCTTTAGAAGCTCTCATGCACACCCCTGCCGGCTATTGCTAAATCGCTCGGCAGACATATTGCCTGTCTGCCATCTTGCACTGTTCTTACACTTCGTGCAAGCCTTCATAAATCTGGCCCAATATCAAGTTTAAGACATGAATACGTTTATGTACCACAACGATATATTCCTGTATAGTTGTGTGATGAAAGTCCAGTAAGTAGTTAGTTAATATTTGGTACTATAACTTGTCACTGCTGATTGTTTCAATTTAATTTCATCAAACCTTTTGGGTTTCTAATGTCTAATATCTAATATCATGATGGGAATGGGCCACCCATTTCAAGCTCAGGGTATAATTAAAGCTCATAGAATTATTATTGTTTCAATCTTTGATGTTTGCCAAAAGCGCTCTTCAGAGAACCCGCAATATGCCTAGAACTGACTCCTACTACAATTCATAAGGAGATACATGTAGTGGTGGAATATTTAAATATGACAGCATATTCTTTTTTGTGATGGTATCTTTCTTCTACATTGCTCTCATTTCTACCTGCAAATACTGATGTTTTATGACTTTGCATCTCTGTATATGAAGCACTGTAGTCGTGAGGTTTAGCAGTTTCAATGATCAGTGCTACTTTTTTCTTTTTTTCATGGACTGTTATATCTGGTTTTCTGACATCTGTTTTTTTTAACTGTTGGTAATGGGTGATCTCATGGGATGTACACTTCTTCATTCTCTATAATGCTGTGTAGTTCACGTTCCCAGTGCAATAGTCTTGCCACATTATTGCACGTTTCTGTGTACAGGCCCTCTGCCATGAATACATCACATCCAACAACAAGTTTTGTGATTGTGTCCATTTCTTTTTTACAGAACCTACATTTGTCTGTTTCTCCTACATGTTCAATGGACTTCGTAAACCAATGTGTACACAGTCCACTGCCCTGGGCTGCCATTATTAACCTTTCATCGTTTGATTTCACCTCACCTCAACTCACCTCTCCTTAACAATTTCTGTGTCAAATCCTGATCAACATAAACTTGTTCCAGGAGAGCTCTATACTTCCCACTATATTTATGGCTTTTCCACACATCCTTCCTTCTCATCTGATCTTTCTCCTTATATTCTTTCTTTTGCTTTTTGGCACATTCAGTTGCTGTCTGATTTTTTCTACTTCTGGTTTGATTTCCATTCCTTCTTGACACTGAAATGCTTCTGTTAAACTAAACAGGGATGTCATCTTAGACGTCTTCTCCTCATGTTTTAAAACTTTCACTATGTTTGGATCTGATGGGGTCAGCAGATATGTATGCAGTCCCATGACTGCAGATGTATACATGTAATTTAATTTTGAGGAGGCCCATACCTCCTTCAGGGCATGAAATATATAATCTTGGTATAGACTGATGTTTATATATAATCTGATAAGTGTGAAGCTTTTTTGTGTTTTTTTTTTGTCCAACTGATCAAATACCTTTTGGGGCCAGTTAGTCATACCAAAACTGTAAGTTAGAACAGGAAGAACAAATTACTTTATAGGCTGGACTTTGTTCCTGGATGTCAAGGCTGTTTTCAGCATTAGCTTTAATCTTCATAAGTACTCCTTACTGAGTTTTATTCACATTTGTTCAAGTGTTATTGCTAATCCTTCATCAAGTCCCAAATATTTATATACTCTTTCCTGCCTAAGTTCCTTTATACCACATTCCTGTCCCAGACTGATATTTTATTTATTTATTTATTCATTTATTTGACATTTGTTAACCAGGTTAGTCCAGCTGAGCCAGAAGCCCATTTTCAGTGGAGACCCGAGGAGAAAAGCTCCAAGGTAGTTACATACATAAATTCAAAAAATTACAATAGAAACATATAATCTGAGTCAATAGATAGTAGCTGCAGTGAGAAGAAAAACAACAAAAGACAAAAAGAAAAAAACAAGCATAAATTTGTATATACAATACAGTTTTTGTGGTTTACAGTTTACAGGGAGAAACATCACTATGTGATGTGAGTACAGCATCAAATTACATATAGGAAACATCTTAAACTGTGTACAGTACATATGTATGTTTTGAATCTTGGTAATCTGAGGATAGTAAAAAGGTGTAGGGGAAACTAACAAATTTAGTACTAGTATAGTGTAGAAATATGAAACAACAAGTTACACTGTATGTAGAATTAGGAGAAGATAAGAGGTGACATAATTAAGTAAAGACAAAAATATGTGAGAAGGGAGATTAAGGGAAGAGAGAACTGTGAGGGTGGTTGGGTAGAAAGAGAAAGACCTGTACCAACAAAGAGATGTAAGGTTGGAAAAAAGATGTAAGGCTTATTAGGTAGGTTCTTGACATGGACAGATCCATGAATTAAGGAGAAATAGCTTTAGTTTCTTTTTGAATTGATTAGTGTTTGAGGTGTTTCTAATGTGAGAAGGAAGTTTATTCCAGGCTAGGGACACATTGTTGTTGTAGAGGAATTTACGTATGTTTTTGCTGGGCTTACAAATGGCAAGCAGTTGCTGGTCAGAGATTCTGAGAGGCCAGGAAGGGTTGTAGTATGAAACTAGTGATGAGAGGGAGGGGCAGGCAGTAGGTCTGTAGAGGATGGAGTGGGTGATTTGTAGTTGTGCTAAGAGTAATTGATGGGGGAATCCTGGCCAATGGAGTTTTAATGAAATGCAGTGGTGAGATCTATAAGGTTGGTTAGTGGCAATTTTGGTGATTTTATTACAGGTTTGCTGTGGGCGGCCACAGTGGTGTAGCGGTTAGCATTGCCACCTCAAAGCAAGAGGTTCTCCGGTTTGATCCTTGGCTGGGGTGCCTTCTGTGCAGAATATGCATGTCCTCCTTGTGGTCACATGGGTTTCCTCCATGTGCTCCAGTTTCCTCCCACATCCTATGCTGTAGGTGGATTGGATACTCTAAATTGGCTCTAGGAGTGAATGTGTGCATGTGTGTGCCTTCTGTGGAAGGTTGGGTGCTGGGTTGGCAACTTGACACTGTAAAACTCCACTGCCAATCATGAGTGGACAGGTGATCCACTGTGGTGACCCCTAACAGGGAAAAATCTGAAATAAGAAGATTATAGGTTTGCTGTAGCTGAGAGATTAAGGTAAATTGAAGGTTTGTAAGACTGGGAGTAGCATAGAGTAGGCCTGGTAGAAGGAAGGCTCTTGCTAGGGTTAGTTTAGCTACAGGAGTAAGGAATTGTTTCTTACAATACAATAATCCTAATTTTTGGTGGGTCTTCTTGATGCAATGGTGAATATGGTGGTTGAATTTAAGCTGGTCATCCATAATGGTGCCAAGGAGTTTTGTATGAAGATCTGCTGTGATCATTGTATTATCTAGAGAGGAGATGGAGAAGGTGGAATTATGAACCTAGAGTGAATTAGGCAGGAAGAGTAAGAGTTTAGTTTTCTTAGGGTTTAGGATAAGCTGGTTTGCTGGTTTTCACTGAGCCATTTTTCATTGGTACCAAAAGTGTTTTGGATAAGGGAAAGGACCTGAGGCAAGTTATTCGAAAATGAGAGGAGAGTTGAGTCATCAGCATACTGGATAAGAGTAGAGTGTTTGCAGGCAGAGTAGAGATTGTTGGTAAAGATATTAAATAGAAGGGGGCCAAGGACTGAGCCCTGGGGGACCCCTGTATTTACAGGTAAGAAAGGAGAGCCATCGGACAGATTGTAGTCTATTAGAGAGGTAGCTGGAGAACCACTGCACGGGAGCAGGAGAGAGGTTAAGATCAGTTAGTTTTGTTAGAAGTTTAGAGTGAGACACAGTATCGAAAGCTTTGGATAGATCAAGGAAAAGACAGGATACAAGTTGGTTATTGTCTCTGGCCTTATCAACACTATGTGTGAAAGAAACGAGGAAGTAGCAGTGCTGTGGTTAGGCCAGAAACTGTGCTGTGTAGGTGTTAAGAGGTTTTCCTGTATAAGGTATTTAAGGAGTTGAGAGTGGATACACTTTTCTAAAATTTTAGAAATAGAAGATAAGATGGATATTAGGTGGAAGTTAGAGGGGTCTGTAGAGCTACCTCCCTTGTGCAGTGGCATGGTAAAGAAGGACTTCCATATGTTAGGAACTGTGTTTTCTTCAATTTATCTATTAATGAGTATAGAGATGGGAAAGGCTATGGAGTTACCAGCTAGTTTGAGGAAGGGGGGGGGGTAGTTTATCAGCAGATGGGGAACATGGTTTAAGTTTCTGGAGAAGAGATTTGATATAGGAGGTGGGAACAGGTTTAAGGGAGAAAGGGGTTTTATTAGTATTGGTAGAGTGGGGGAGTGGGATGAACCAGTGTTCTGTTCAGAGTGAGTTAGTTTAAAGATGGTGTCTAAGAAGTAGTTATTGAGGAGGGTTGCTGTCTCAAGTGGTGAGTTGTTAGGGAAGGGGTTTGGAGTAGAGTGGTTACCTGGGAGTAGGATTTTTTTAATGGTGGACCAGAATCTTTCAGGGTTGGAGATGGTTGGTTTGAGCTGAATTATAAAAGTTCTTCTTGTCTTCATAAATGCATTTTTGTGAGGTTTTTAATCTCTTTGTAGCTTTGTAGCAGGGTTTGGGATTTGGTTTTCAACCAGGCTTTCAATATACTATCCCTTTTGTGCACGAGGATGCGAGTCTCTTTAGATAACCAAAGTGCATGGTTGGCTTTAATTCTAATTTTTCTTTGGGGGGGGCAGGCAAGTGAGTCTACGTTACTGAGGAAAGTTTGGTTAAAAGCTTCTATGGCTTTGCAAAGGGCAAGGTGGTGAAGGAAGGACCAATTTATGGATGTTAGAGTAGAGTTAAAGGAGTCAACATTAAAAGAAGATAGTTTATGGAAGTCTCTATATAAGTGGGATCTAGGTATAGGAATAGAGTATCTCTGGATGGGGATGGGAAGGTGATCACTAAGGGATTCAGGCAGGGTGCGGGGGTTGTGTTAGAGATAGGGGTTGTTTGTGCATATCCAGTCAAGGATAGTAGTGGTACTAGTATTTGTATTAATACAAGTAGGGGATGTGATAAGTTGTCTGAAACCACAGAGATTTATACCTATATTGGGGGAGTCAGACATGAGCTTTGACTAGTCTATGTTAACATCTCCTTGAAGAATAGTTTCATAGATGTGTTTGGTCAGCCAGGAGAGTAAGTTTTCCAGGACAGGAATATTATTGCCTGGTGGGATATAAATTGAGACACTAGTGAACTTTTTGTGCGAGTTAAAGTGACAATTTAATATGATTACATCAGTGGGGTGAAAGCTTCGTATCGGTGTTTGTAAGGGGGAGAGATTAAGTAGGTTTGAATAGAGAATAGCAACACCACCACCTTTTCTTGTTTGTCTGTCTAATCAAAAGATGTTGTAACCTGGGGGAAGTATCTCATTATTGGCTATGTGTTGTTTTGGTCAGAGTTCTGTTAATGTTAGAATATGGGGAGAGCGTTGGGCTATCCAGGAGTGTAAGTTAGTGGTTTTATTGAGAAGCCTGTGTATATTAATAAAGAAGATGTCTAGGGTTTTATGAGTGGTGTGGTGTGGAGTAAGGAGGGGTATGTTTGGAGGAGACAGTGATGAGGGGGTGTGGAAGCTAGGGTTGGTTGAAGGGGATGACGGGCCTGGGTTGGGGTGAATATTACCTGCTAGGATGAGTGTGCTAGCAAAATGTGTGCGATATTGCGATTGAGATGGGTATGGGCTAAGGAGGAGAAATTTAACTTTGTCTTTGGTGTGTATAGGAGAAAGAAATTTTAGTTTATAAAGGTGAAACAGGAATGTAGTAAAGAGTGATGGGGTGATGCAAAATGAAAGTGGTGTATTAAGTTATGCAGAGAAAGGGAAAGAGTAGGGGATGCATGTGAGTCATTAAGGATAATGTGATAGGAGGAGAGGTGAGAAAGCAGAAAGAAGAGTGGGATGCTTAGGTAGAAGTGGATCATGATGGATTGTAATGAATGGAGAGTGGAATTAAGCCAATTAGAAAGGTGAAAATGCTAGTTGTTATGTTCTAAAGAAAAATCAGGAGTGGGGTGGAGAGGAAAATGAGTAGAGTATTGTAATTGGAGGAATGATTAGGAGGGATGGGGTGTTGTTAATTAGGGTAGAGTTTATGATGTCAGGGGTGTGTGGGAATGGGGGTAGGGTAAGGGAGTGGAGTGAGCCTGAGGGCAGCAAGGGCGTACAGAGTGTGACTGCACCCTTGATCATGATAATTTGTAAGAAAAAAGCAATCAGTAAGTGAGATAATCCAGTAGAGCAGTGTTTCCAAAAGAAGAGAGATAGGGAAGAGAGACACTGAAACAGACCTAATTCAGAGAGTCAGGATGGGAAGGTTAGAAGCAAGTTGCCAGAGTAAATCTAATACAGAGTGCAGGCTCTAAATACTGGTAAAACATAACCATTTATAAAGGGAAATAAAACAGTGGAAAAAAGGAGTTAGAGGGAGAACAATAAGAAAGCAAGGCTGTATAGAACACAAGTTGGGAGGGGAGAAATAAGAAAAAAATAAGTAAAAAAATGTTTTTTTCTTAAAGGCAGTAGATGTACCAAAAGGGCAGAGACAGAAAACAGAGGGACGGGGGGCAGTCAGCTGGTCCTGGTAGTTGGGAAAATCACTGTGGTCTTTCATTTGGTTTGTAAGACAAAATAAAGGTTAACAGTGACTACTAATGATAAGAAAATTAGAGTAATGCAAGTTAGTGAGCATACAACAGAGTCATAGGCTGCTTTTATGATATGGCTTGTGTTGAGTCCAAGGATCAGGATATAGACTTTACAGTGCAGTCCGCAAAGTTTTCTACAGTGGTTGTGGTGTGATTGGGACACAGATTGAGTATTATGGGCAATAATTCCTGAAAAAAGGGGCAATAAGTTTTAAAGGAGGAAATAATAAATAGTTTCTATAGCAATAAATCTATTGAATAAAAGTTGGACTGGCTAAAGAGGTAAATGAAGCAGGGCTTGTAGGCACAACCAGTGTATCTAGCAAAGTACAGAGTTTAAGTAGCAGGTGATTACTAGTAGAACAATCAGAACCATAGCAAATATCTTTTCTTTTATTTTCTTTCTTGATACTACTACAACTTTCCTCCTTTAAACATTGCTTAGCTGATGGTGTCTGTGATGCCTGTGCATTGGCCCAGTAATCAAGGAGCCTCAAACCTCACCACTAGTCCCAGTGAGGGGCATCTACATTGGAAGGATAACACGTACACACACAGTAAATTACAATTTCCCTTAAGAGCACACAGAGATCACAGTCAGTCTGGGACTGGTTTCTCCCTTTCTCTCCAGATCCCCAATAAAACTCCCCACTGGCACAGCTATAGGGTTCAGATCGCAGTCGAGTGGTCAAGCTAAAACCTCCAGCACTCTCTCTCTGTCCAACCAGAGGTTCGTGTCCCTGCCCAAGTAGCTGACACACATACACTTTGACATTTGATTTATATACAAACACAAAGACACTCCTGGGGAAGGCTGGCACAGGTTCTCCAGCTATGCCCCCCTTCTGCCCAGACTATACAGTAGTACAGATTGCCACCAACCACTACTATCGGCTACTATAAAGGCCCTTACCAAAAGATGTCCAATTCCACTGTGTAATATTACTGTTATCCAAATAGTAAGTATAACCCAGGCTAAGGTTATTGGAGTGGCTTATACAGTATCACCAAATGCATGCAAGTACACTGAGACCTTAAATTATCTCTACACAAAACAGCCACAGTTAAAAGGTTTAAAATATTTAATAATAAATAATAAAAAACACAAGACAATCCCCTAGATTCAGTAAACTTCCATGCAGGAACAGCTTATTCCTGCACAGAAGGGACCATTCCTGTGCAGCACAGCAGTATGCCATGCATATGTATTAAGGCATGCTAACGTGCTCTAAAATGGACATGGTTCTGTGTGCAAGTGCAGGGGGCATGTCCGTGCAGAGCACAGACACTAAATACACCTCCTGTGCTCAGAAAGTGCAGTGTGACACTTCCAAATCCATACTGGCATAATATTAGAGCTTAGCTCTAATATTATGCCAGTATTTCAGTGTGTGCAGACACTGAAATGCAAAATAGAAGCATTTCAGTGTCCGTGGACACTGGAAAAAAAAACGGCAGTAGGAAAGCAATACAGGGTATATGTCACAGCCTCTGTGCCATAGCCCCTGTATTGCTAAAGCACCATACGACACCTATTATTCTATCAACTAAGTTTGTAAGCACAATATTTAAAATCTGTCCCTATTTGTCCTCCCATAATTTTAGGCTTTGTCTAGATTTCTTGCTCTAGGAGGTTGAGAGGTATGATAGGGGGAAAAAATCCCCCAAGTGTACATAAGCACAACCTCAGCCCCACAAAAGAAATAAAGCACATAATGAACATGTCATACATCAGCATGAAACACGCACAGAGCTGTGAAAGCCCAGTCATTGCAATATGTCACAAACACAGTCCCAAGTAGTTGTCAAAACACCATAATACACACCCTTATAACCTATAAAAAATAATAATAATATATCCCTGTTTATAATGCCCTAAGGGATGTTTAGGTGTAGCTAAGTGGGTGTGTACATTACAACTTAAACATCCCATTGGAGTTATGAAAATAGATAAAAGCAAATGTCCAAGCCAAAATAGTGTATTGGTTAGCTTTACATGCACATGTTCAGGATTCGAGTCCCAAAACTAATAATTTATTTTATCATGTGAAAGTAGTTGTAAACTTATTTTAGTAAACTTTATCTATGTAGCAATCAGTTTTTGCTAACCAAGGTAGAGTAGCAGTCCCAAAAGTGAGGTGTCAGTGTAGCAAAGATGTGAAACCCCCATATAAGCACACATGCCCCATACACTGTAGTCACACAGGAATATAATGAAATGAAAGCACATAGGGAGATGTCATGGAAGGTAAATGTAAAAGTATAAATGTGTAATATTTATGTTACATTACACAATGACTGGCCATTAACATAAAAAAATGAGTATGCTAATTGGCCAGCCCAAATAGAGTGCCCATTGTAAATCTGAGAGTATGCAAATGGAAAAAGGTCTGGATGCCTGGACTATTTCAATTTGTATACCACCTGTCTGTATTTCTAGTCTACAGCAATAGCAATGGGGAAATGAAGATCTCCGTTGTATTTACAAACATATCTCGCTATGTGTTAAGAGTCGAAGAACTCTTATAGCAAGATATCATAAAAAAATGCAATGGAGATCCACCTGTTAACAGAGAAAGGAAGATCTCCGTTGCCTTTTCAGCATATCTCACTATGTTATACGAGTTCATCAACTTGTATAACATACTGAGATATGTAAAAAAAGCAAATAAGATCCCCCTATCTCTGTTGCTACATCTGCACAGCACTGATGTACTGCATAAGTGTGGGAGCATGGAAGACCCTTGGGAAACCAAATTGGAATATAGAAAAACATATTGGCAAGTAGTACTTGAAGCCAATAAACACCCGAGCATGAACAGACACATTTCCATTGCCCCCTTACTTAAGCTTAGATCAGCGAAGTTATAATACGCATTGCATATGGGCATTAGGTATATCATTATTCTTTGGGTTTATTTGGTTGTATTTATATGCTGGAAAAAAGTAGTCCATATGTTATTGTTTTATTAATCTATGTTGTATAAAAATATATCAGTTTTAATATATATATTTTTTATGAATTCTTGTATAAATTTGTCTGTATTAGTAATGAAAAATACAGGAGTGATTTTATGTATTTTTTATTTTTTATTTATTTCCTGAGAGCATGTTTCTTGAATTAATTGATTAATTAGAAGGGTATATATAGGAAGTGCAAGTATTCAAGTTTTTCCCCCGGATTCATGAAACCTCCGTGTAAGACTAAATAAGTCTTACTCGGAAACTGCAGTTGAACGGTCTGACATCAGCGTGCCATGCATATTCATGAGGGCACGCTGACTCCACTCCAAGTCTAACACGGACCGTGCAGGAAGGCAGGGGACGTGTCTGACTGCCGAACAGTCCTAAGGTCCATGCCCCTGTAAGTGTCTGAATTGTGAAATCTCAACACACATGAGCGAGTCCGCTCAAATGTCAACATACCCAACACTACACTCCTTCACATTGTAAACCCCCAGTAGAGTTATAAAATGTAAAATATAATTTTTTTTCTAATTCTCGATATAGCTGCCCGTATTTGCGTGTGTTTGCACGGGTGTGCCCATAGCTTAGCTAGAGTTAAGAAAAAACACTTCTGGATCACAAAGTATCCAAATCGAAGCTTCAACGAAAAACAGAACAAATGAAGCAGCCAAACTGGATTGAAAATTTTCTTTACTAGATTCTGGTACCTACCTCGGCCTTCACATGGAATAACAATGTTATGCATAAACCAGTATAAATACACACCTCACTTAATCATATCAATTAAACAATTAATCAATTATATATAAATATATTTTAAAGAAATACATATAATAAATAATATTTCATAATAGTTATACATCTAAATTCATACCATTGGGAAATAGAGTTCCATAATTAATAATGAATTTAGATTCCATATTCAATAATTGGGTTTGAAAATTTTTATTATTTTCCCCCATTCCCCATGGTCTTGCCAAAATACTAAATTCAAAACCAGTTTGTTCTCCATTGTGAAATTGATGAAAATGACTTGCAATTGGACTGTCAAGTCTACTATTCCTAATATCTCCCAAGTGTTCCAAAATTCTTAGCTTGACCCTACGTTTCGTTTGTCCTATATATCATTTTCATTTTTTACAACTGCACCCAATAATGTATACCACCCCAGATGAATTACAATCAAAATGATCTAATGCATGATATGCAACCCTATTGATTTTTATGGTCATCTAAATTAATAATTTTGTCACAAACCTTGCATTTATTGCAAGCAAAAGAACCTGCATCCATAACTTTTTCCTACTTGCCCTTGCTTCTAACTAATTCCTTCAGATTTTTACATCTTGTATAAGAAAAAATAATATTTTTTGGAATTATATTTCTCAAAAAATCATCACTAGTTATTACTGGCCACATGTTTAACACAATTCTCTTCAAAATGGAAGAAAAAGGAGAGAATTTATCTACAAAAAATATTTTATCCATCTCCATTGGATCCTTTTTCTTAGAATGAAAGAATTTATTCCCAATTCTCTTCCTACTCCTATCAGCAGCCCCCTGCCTATTCAAATTTAACATTCCTTCCACTTTGGTCCTATGGGAATAAACATTATCCCTAGAATAACCTCTGTTCATTAATTTCTTACAAATGATGTCAAATTCCCTTTGAATATTAATATTCTCTGATGTGTTCACAGCAATTCGTTTGAATTCACCTAAGGGCAACGACTCGAGTAAATAATTGCTATGCATACTGGTAGCATGTAAAAAATTATTTACTGCTGTTTTTTTATGAAAAGGCTTGTGTTCTATCGTCCCCTTAGAACCAATATAGAAATGTAGAAATGCACATCCAAGAAATCCATGTTTTTGACATTTACCTGATACGTAAAGTCTAGACCACATGGATTTGATTTTAAACTTATGATGAACTCATCGAAATCTTTGGGGTTGCCTCTGCATAAAAATAGGAATATCGATCTATATCTCTTATAGATCAGAACATTATTCTGAAAAAACTTTTTGGTGTAAACGAATAAATTAGTTAAAGTTAGCAATGTCGACACTGAAGAGCATAATAACAAATGTTTATGCAAATCAATCCAAATAGCAATAGCGTAGTGGTAGAGCCTTTGCACAAAGAAGAGGCATTCACAGTTCGTGTCCCAACACTCCCCTCTCAATTTTATGATTTAAATTAGCATATGAAATAATTCCTGACATATATATGACTAAAATCTTACTAAAAAGCAGTGAAATGGCCTATGTATTAGTGAACAAAATGTATATATAGAAATGTAAGAAGGATCTTGACATATAAATGCCTGTAGCTAAGCAGCGCTTTACCCAGCACAATCTTTTTGCCCACAGCTAAGCAGCGCTTTACCCAGTGCAATAAGTTTGCGCGGAGCTGCACACCGCACTAACCAGCACACTGTAGGGCAACGTGGAGCAACGTCGGGCAACATCGGGCAACATTGAGCAAAGTTGCCTAAACACAGCCACACCCCCTAGCCTGTCTGGACAGTAGTAAAATAAAATGCAATGACAAGTTTCGAACCCGGGACACTGTGCACCATAATCAAAGTACTGAACCACTAAGCCATGACAGCTTAGGATAAACAACCACTGTTAACATACATATACTTATAAATGGTAGATTAACCATTGCTAAGCAGGTCTGCAGTCAGCCGAGAATTTTCAAAAACGGCCAATCTCAAAAAAGTGTGGGAAATGCGGCATATTTAAGCTCCATAGGTGGGAATACTCACCATAACTGATTGTAGCTCCCATCTGCAGTTAGAATGTCTGGTGCTGGAGAGGGTACTCACTTTCGAGCGCAACACTGGGGCATCGAGGAGTCAAAATATATGGTTTGGCTCCTAGTCCATCGTCATGAGTCTCGACTCCTGCAGGGCCAGTTCCAAGGGACGGAGTATAAGGCAGAGGCTTGGAACCGGTTGGCTCATGAACTCACCAGTGCCACAGGCGTCCCTCAGTCTGGTGAGCAGGTCTGTCACCACCATGCAGACCTGAAGAGACGGAAGCAGGACCAACTGAACCAATGGATCCAGGAGGCCCGTCATATGCAGGATGCCCCACTACTGAGTAGGTAGCCATGGAATGCAGTATGTAAGACATGCTAATATAGTCTAAATAATGGATAGGTATGTCTCAATATCCCTTTATTTACTTCACAGCTGCAGGTGTCCATGCTGCGAATCAGCAAACCTATGCAGATAGGCTGCTAAGGCTGCACCACCAGGCAGGTTAGTAATTATTCTGCATGTATTGTTATATAATATATATGAAAGAGCATGACAAAAGTGTTGTAGTCCAATAATACAACTATAAAGTGCCCTGAATAAATTCTCTGCATGTACTGTTATATAACATAAGTCAGAGATCCAGAAATAGAGTGTAGTAATCCATTAATAAAGGTGAAATAAGTTTGGAATACTGTCTCTGCATGTACTGTCATATAAAATAAGTGAGCGAGCCTGAAAAAGAGTGTTGTAACCTATCAATAAAGGTATAATATGTCCTGAATAGATCTTCCGTATGCACTGTAATATCAAATAAAGGAGAGAGCCTGTAGAAAAGAGTGTTTAATGTAATTAATAAAGATATAATACTTGGAGTGTGTCTGTGTCACTTACTCTGAAATGTTGTTGTACCCTTGCATTAAATAAATAGTACTGTTGTATAAAGTGCTGTCAACCCACAGTTGTGCAGTCCCATATAAAGTGGATGAAGGAAGTGCCAGTAGCTGTGAAGCATATAACAGTCCTCAACAGTCGGTAAATGGCTGTCATGCATATGTAAATCTGGCACACGGGTAGCTTGTCAAGGTATTCCCCAGAAACGTGAGTGTGCTACATGAAATGTAGGGTTCTGTAGAAATTTAACTGAAAAAGTCATATGAACACATCCAGATATGTAGATACATAAATATAAAAATAAAAAAATATATATGTTGCAGTAACATCTGCATCTTGGACAGTTAGTATGTCAGATATAGGTCAGGTATATAATGAACTAGCCAAACCCATTACACAATCTAATGCATATTGCCTAGTGTAATAATACATGTAGGGGATATACACCTGCAGTCAATAGGAATGTAGTGTAGAGTAAAAGTACTAATAAGATGTTAATGGAGGTTTCTTTTTACACCCTACTCCATGTGCATAAACAATGCATTTCCTCACCTCAATGGGTATGTCTAATCTCAAAACATTTGTTGGGACATATGTCCTATTGTTCTATAAATTACTGCATTTTCTTTGATGCATGTGCCCTGTTCAAACACCACAATCTTGGTGGCCTGTTGCCACCAATCATCCCAGCATGCTGTTGCAATGTCCACTGTCATTCAATATATGCATGTGTTATGCTTGCTGTTCAACTGTTGTAACCCTGGTGTGTTGGGTTATAGGGAATATTACTGCATGCTGTTACAACTAGTTTGGAATGCTGTTGTCTATGTTGTAATTAAACACACCTAATCACAGAACGTATGGGAAGACCGGTCCCAGCGGACCCACCTGTCCCTCCTCAGCTGGCGATTACACCTGGCACCAGCAGGTCCAGTGCCCAGCCTGGGCTACCCTCCTCCGTTGGTCCTGTGCCACCTTCGGGTGGAAGCACTGCAGGGGATGGGGCTCATCCCCCCTGCAAGCGTGTGCGGAAAAGGGCCACCTGTCATCCTCCGAAGGGTCCAGGTTGTGGTGCGTAGGGAGATCCAGCGTTTAGTTGCTGATCCCCTACGCCAGCTGGAGGTGAGAGTGGTGCGACTCACGGGTGAGCCTGCCTCTCCTACGCAGCCCCCAGCACAGCAACCCTTGGGTCTGTGAAGGTTCAGTGGTGATTGCCCATGGGTGGAGATCGTAGTCCCACTGTTACCATCTGTGGGCTCATGGGCTTGCGATTTCCAAACATCCATCCCCGTCAATTGTGTTCACCCACCCCATGTGTCATACTCCGCCCCTGTATGCATCTTGTTTGTCTTGTCTGTTTACCTCCCCAACCTACCTCCCCAAATATACCTACTTCCTCTACCTCACATTCCACTCTCACCTGAAAAAAAAAGGGGGCAATCTGTACCCACAAAAAAATTGCGCCCCATACATAGCTGCCCATTTTGCACACATGTCTGCTGGACATGTAAACTGATAATTAGAATTGGCAGTACAACATACTTTGTTGTCCTCACCCCTCTTTCAGGGGTGGAAGGTTTCAAATTTCTCTCCAAATTTGCAACATATGCACAGCTGTTGCTGGTAAAGAAATGGGCAGCTATGGACCTTCCCTACACCCGTCCTGCACATCCTGAGCTGGTTTCCCTACTGTCCTTCCCCCTTTGTGCCCACTTTTTCACCACTTTCCTATCTCCCCATTTTCTTTTCTTTCAAAGACATTAGCTTGGGGGTTAGCGGGAGTAAGCACTTTTAAGCAGTAGTTAGCGGGTTTGAGAGAGTGTGCGCATGTGTGTGCTAAGCTTAGCATCGCTAAGCATCGTGCAAACTCACGCAAACCTGCTTACAACTGCTTAAAAGTGCTTTAATCACTCAGTATGTCAGGGCCCTTGTTCAGTTCAGCAGCAAAATAACATACCTCTGTCAGTATCGAACCCCAGACCTTGGATACACTTGACTGCATTAAGTACCACTAAGCCACAGCAGATATACAATAATGTGGTGCTGAAATAAATATATCATGCAAAACAATGACTTAATGTAAAGGAAAAATAGGAAGGCCATAACACAAAGCTTGTTCTGTGGAAGTTCACCAGCAATTGTTGTGGAATTGCATTACATGACTGTGATAAGAGAAGCAGCCATTCTAGCAGCAAATAATGTTATTGAGGGACTTTACAACCCCCACACAGTATCATAGCAGGGCAAACACTGGCATATCTGATTAGGGCAGAGGCCATACTTCCTGATTGTGAAACATATTTTAGCTGTGTTCCTCTGAATCCCTCTGAAAAGTACTGACGTCAGTCAGAGAGGTGTTGTATTACACAATGAATAATCACAATAATAACAGTAGACACCACTTGTACTTCATAAAAGGAGTACAAATCCACATGCACTGCTTCACTCAAGTCTACACTTACTGTTTCTATTAGTTGGAAGGTGTACCTCACATTTAACTACCTATCCCTGACTCCAAACAAATATGTATCTGAGTGTTTCATAGGCCTGGCAGAGGCACAAACACACAGGCATATCAACTCATCTGCTGTTACACACTCTGCAAACAGCTTTGTGCAGACTACCACAAGCATACCCTTATGTAGGAGTACAACACAGAAATACCAAAGGATCTAGCCATGTACTGGTAGCAACTGACTGTAACAATGCCATTGTACCAGTGCTGAAAACACCTGTGGGTTGCACAGACAAAGAATAACAGGCTAACATCTGTCCACCATCTGGATAGGTTAACAGTTGGGACCTATGCAGACAGACCACCTGCCTTGATAAACCAACAGGTACACACCAATCCATTAAGTCCAATAAGATAACACTCACACAATAAGACGTAATGCTCTCTGTATGTTTGCATCCCCCCCATATTTTAAATATACTTGTGTTTAGGGTCAACCAAGAATGTAGGTAGGCATACTCAGTAGTGGAATTGTCCAGTTTACCTGTGACTCCTGTGCTAATGTCAACAAAAAAAGTACACAGACCCCGCAGAAGTGAGTACATCAATATGCACAGTATAACAGTCCACAAACAGTTCATGTGTCAAACAAATACTTCTCAATAACTATTTTTGTATGGCAGTCAATTACATAAGTAGAACTGAAACTACAAACTCACATATATCTTGTGTAAGCATTTGTAGTGGTGACTTAAAGACTACACTGATAGCTCTGTACTGGAAGTGGCAACAGTCAGGTCTGAGTACAACATGTACATCACTGTCTACACCTCTAGCTTCAGATATAAGAAGTATACCAACCTTCTGACTGAAGCAACAGTGTACACAGCAAACAAGCATGGGCCCTACTCTGGAAATCTGAAAGAGCTACGCCTACAAAACCTAGCATTTTATAGCATTGGGTTGCTATGACAGTGATTACTGCAATTACCACACAGCAGGCTGTATGCATTTACCAAATGATGTCCACCAATTGGTGCAGAGGTCATCACATGCACATGTGCTGATACCTATAAAAGCAGACTGTACTTGCTATCCCCACATGCAATCATTACATTGCACCTGATACAGCTACACAGAACTTGTGTCTGAGTTTTCCAGGAGTTATTACTGAATAACGCAAAAGTTTACTTGAGTAAGGATACTCTAGTGAATCATCCAGCAAAAAAAATAATTAAGTAAAAAAAAAAACTTAATTAAAACAGAAAGGGAATTAAGTAGAAGCTAACTCTACTTAGGCAACACCAAAAAAAAATTGTCCAAAAAAAACCCAGACGGACCTGAAAGTGACAAACAGGTATGTGACAGAAATGTGATCACCAGCAAGAAGTAGATGTTTATGAAGAGTACTGTAAATACTTTGAAACATGCATATGTGGCAGCAGTAGGTATGTATGCACTGATGCCATGCATGACTACTGCCATGGACAAATTAGTGTTTAGCTGTGTGCAGTGGGACATAACTGTGACATATGTAGCTCAGCATTTAATGTCAAACATCCAATCATGTCATCTATGTTCTGTACAGTACTGTGTATAATGGCTGTCTGGGGAAGTAGTGCAAACAGCTATATAAACATGGATGTGACAGAGTAACACATGCATGATAGTCATATAATGTGTAGCTTAGCATTGGCAACTGCTGTACCAGGCTAGTATAGTAATGTAGCATTAGTAGCTATAAATACTCCCTGTAATATTACTGCCATGCACACGTGACAACTGTTCGTGTTGTAGCAAGGCCCAACAGGTCATCCATGAGGTCTACAGATGTACAACAGTGCGTACCTTGTGAGTGTATGGCACACAAATATGTAGAGATAGTTATGTGTCAGATATTTTAGCATCTTAACATGTGCATAGAGCAAGGTATATACTGCAACTGTCTGTGAAGGGTGGACATATATATGTTGGTGAAGGTTGTTATGTGCATATTTTCATGTAGGTTGTAGTGTGCAGCAAACAAGACAGCATACAGTGCTGGTATATGACATGTGGTGTTTAAATGCTGTGGGTATGATTTGCTAGGTTTATAGTCTTCCAGACAGGGAGTCCTGCTAAAGATACATGGCCTGCGGATACCCTCAATGCATTCTGAACAAGACTGTGCAAAATTGTTACATAACTGTATCTCTCTCAACCCTTGCATAATTGATATTCCCATCATGAAAGGTGGACTGTATATGTGCCTACATGTAAATCTCTATGTACACCAATGGATGATTATATGTACGCTCAAGCTCAATGTTGTAAATGTATTACCATCCCTTTTGTTAAAAACCCTGTACCTATTAACTACCACATAGGTGGTAGTCTACTCCACACCAAAACTGTGATAAGAGACCACGGGACACAGGTGGACAGTAGTGCCCCTTTTGATAATCACAGTGCCACACTGGTCATGTAAACCATGTACGGTCCACATGTCATCACAAAAGGTGTGTCATACATGGAATGAGAGGTCAGTGTTCCACTCTACTCATCAGTCATAACACCCATCATAGAGTACAATGGGCATTTTGGAATGTACCTCAGAAGACATCTACAGAAACTGTAGACGCCAGGCACAAACACCACAAAGAGTATTACCAGACTGAAACATATGCCCTAAGTAGACTGTCTTACAAAACCACAGCTACACTGTGTCACATACCGCACACCCAGAGCCAACCTCTGCCTAACATACAAATCTATGCCAAACCCACAGCTGTTGGACATGCTCCATGTCAACAGATCCAAATCCCTACAAGCTACACACTGTACTGATCTAAACCTTGTAATGTCAAAAAGCATAACATGCTGGAGTGGTACATGCTCATCTCAGACACATACCACACCCTGGAACTAACTACCTATCAATAGCAAAGAATGGTCCTCATTAGCAGTCATCATGAATAATCATGATGAATGGATGTGACATAGGAAATAAATCCCGGGAATCACCTCTGTGGCTTTGCATGACAGGGGCACATGAACTTAAATTACATGGGTGTTGAAGGGCAGGGTACCATATGTCTAGGCTTCTATAGGCCCTACGCCTAATAGCCTATGAGCTACCTATGACCTGATACACACACGCATGTACATGTTGCATTAATTGCTATGTGAGGTTGACTGAGTGTGATGGTGAATGTGTAGGTGAATGTGTCAACGCTGTATATATGGGTGATAGCCTAGTGGGTAAATGTTTATATCATGGTATGTACTGTTCTAGCTGTGATCCCCGCAAAAGATATGTATGCTATTGCTAGGCAGCAAAAGCAGTATGGTATACGGTGTGACATAGTCCCATGGTGTTGACTGGAGTGTGCCATTGTAGGCTAAAGCGGTACATGTATGCGCATTGATTGTTAACACTAGTGAATACAAATCCCGTATGTACTGTAGTACTACCTGAAGCTGTAGGCATAAACAACACAGTATGGTGTATATCCACATTGCTTTGAAACACTGTTTTGTTTGTTACCTGTAGTCCACACACATTACATACCTCAGGCAGAAGGTTTTGTAAGTGCTGACACACAGTACTGTATGGTACACAGGTAAAGCTCATCTGGGTTGCCATACCTTTGTGTCTTGTAGGTATGTCTGATGTGTGTGTGGGTATGCCTGTAACATGGCCTGGGTCATATGTGTGTTACAGGATATAAGTGCATATCTAGCAACATGTATAGTGTAGTACAGCAGTATGCCACCTATATTGATGAATGTGCACATATGTTACTTAGGGGTTGCTATCAACAAGTAGTGTGGTGTACTGGTAGTACTGTAACTGTACTTTACAATCATTTCAATGGATGACAATTTTCTGTATGCATTAGCTTCATATAAACCTCCTGTGGCTAGGTGGTGCATTGTGTCACATACAGTGTGCTATGTGCTGTTGTATAGTCTTACATACTGGTTTCACTTTGTTGTTGAGCAGAACATGGTTTAATATATAGAACGTGCCAGGCACTGTCAGGCAGTTGTTGGCTGAGCACTGATGTGTGGGATTAAAAGTGTGTATCTACTGACAGCCAATAGGTTGCTAAATATGTCATTTCATTGATATCTGTACTTTAGAATGTTAAGCGTGCCACAAGACTTGCTCACAATAATTGTCTTATTTTCTTACAGGGACATGTCTCATTATTGCAACTCTGCCTTTTCCCCTGAAGAGGAGGAATTAATCATCTCCACACTAGTACAACATCACACCCTGCTGTTCTCCAGAACCAGCCAGGACCAGCATGAGCATACTGCACTGTGGCAGGATGTTGTCCGTCGGGTTAACGACGTAGGCATGCATAACCGGACTTATGAGCAGGTATGCCATCACTGCAGTGATTTAATCAGACATGTCCGGCAGCATGCCTCTGATGTCCGCAGACAACAGCTTGCCACAGGTGGTGGTGCAGCATCACACCCGCCCCTCACCAGAGTGGAAGAGCTGCTCCTCAGCGTGGTGGCTCCTGGCCAACCATTACAACAAACGTGTCATCATGGAGGCCAGAGTCACCCAGCAAGTTGACTGCGAGCGTGCAGGTAAAATGCCATATATGTGGACTACTGTTGGCTTGATTGTTAGAACATGCATATGTCAGCTGTGTACTGTGTATTTGGAAGATGTGGAGCCTGGTGTTGTGCAATACTGATAATTTTGAACATAATCTGTATGCCTGTGACTGTCAGCTGTTGTACTACTGTAAAATTGCAAAGTCACAGCAGCAATGCCACAGTTGTTGACACTGACAAACTGTCTTATATCCTTGTAGGTCCCTCTGGTGTGACAGCAAGACAGAAGACCCATCCTGGTGAGTGTTCTACATTTCATATGGCAAATAACATGTGCATGTCATAGGTGGGGTTTAGGCTATTTACACATGTACAACACCTACACATAATGCATGCTCTGCAAGTTTCCTGTGGGACTCTGCACATCCCAGTAACATGAGTGGCTGCCTCAAACACATGCTATACACAGAGCATCCCAAACCATTGTGGTACACTGTAGTGGACATTGTATAGGCAGAGTCAATACACATGCACACAACATACACCACCTTATCATAAGTAGTACATGTCAATATCATACACATGGCGTATGTAGACACCTGCTGTAAGGTCAGGCTCCAGTATCCCAAATGTCATCCACACAGCACACATACTATACCTGAGGGGTAGAGGCCTATCATGGGGCATTGCAAAACTATTCAACAAACAAGACATTCATGTTAGGCAATGCTCCCTATTGAACATCTTACATTCCCATGTAACAACTGCTTGTGAAATGGTTAATGTAGCCACAGTGCAGCAGTTCAGGTACAGCAAGATAGTTGCCAGTGTGGCACACATTAGTGGCCTTGAGTGACCACATGATGCTGCCTGATGATGGCTCATGGTACTACACTACATCCAGTTACAGTAACTACAGTACAACACATATCATTCATTGCTATACACTTGACAGTTGTGTGCATCCATCCATGATATGTGTACCTGTGAGTGATGGTGCACAGGACATTGAAAAGCATGTAATACTTGCACAGCAATGTTGTGTCCATGTACACATTGTGTTCCAGGGTGAGGCCAATCGTTGAAGAACACACATGCAAGAAACATATGTATGCTGTTATTTACAAGGACCCTCTACACTCGCACTGCATGCTGTTGAGCGACACACATCTTGCATGCTCACACATGTGATAGGACTCTCTGGCTTGTGATACTGTACTCCACCATCAACCACTAATGGGTATGTTCTGTATTGCTGTTGGTGTGTGTGTGTGTGTGTGTGTGTGTGTGTGTGTGTGTGTGTGTGTGTGTGTGTGTACTTTAGTGGGTAGTGTATTTGTGTTCATGTGTGCATATGTGCATGTGTACATGTGTTCATGTGTGCATGTGTGCATGTGTGCATGTGTTCATGTGTTCATGTGTGCATGTGTTCATGTGTGCATGTGTGCATGTGTGCATGTGCTTATGTGTTCATGTGTTCATGTGTGCATGTGTGCATGTGTGCATGTGTGCTAACATCAGGTACAGATTGTAAAGTGTGTTTCCTGTCTCCCTCTCACAGGTGCTGAGGTTGTGTTGGTTGAGTGCAGCAGGGAACCTGAAGACACTGTCAGTGATGATGAAACGTGTTGTGGCACAGGCAGGTTTGACAGGTTCTATCGTTGTTTCGCCAATCGACAGTACACAGCTTTCCACACCATCTATGTGCACATTCATATTGACAATACATCCCTCATCACCAATGGCCTTAGCTGAGGGACAGCATACAGTAGGCATTGACCAGGATAGTGTGGTATCTATGGCACATGCAACCTCTCACACAAGCCATACCCAGAATCCTGGGATGGTACCACATAGGCCGATGTCCAGGGGTTCTCGTGGGAGCACCGCTGGTCGTAATGCCCCTGGCAGACATGCCCCCACAGGTCTTACAACCTCAGGTATGTTCCGGGCTGTTATGCAGGCACAGGCATGTATAGAACAGTACACCAGACAGGGACTGAGGGCGCAGAGGGCCCATAACACCGCTATCAATGACATTATCCATGACCTTGCAGGTGCAGTGCGTCACTACACCGAGGTCATTGATAGACGTTGGGGGGAGACATTAGATGTCCTCCACAATGTAATGTCCATGTGCCAGGACAGTGCAAGATGGCCGAGACGTCGATGTGGACGTATACCAGCAACATCATCGGCTGGCAGTCATCACGGACGACACCCGAGTCACAGCCGCTCCCGTAGTGGCAGTACCAGCTCCAGCAATGTTGGAGCAGGGCTGTCAATAGACCATCATAGAAGACCACATGCACGTGGCTCTGGCCAGTCCCAGCAGGGACATGGGTCCAGTCGACATGCCTCTGCCTCTGATGATAGTACCCAGTCTGGCTTAGTACCAGATACTGTCCATTGCACCCCTGCCAGGCACAGGTACTCTGTCCATGGCCAGAGACAGTGATCTGTACAGCCTGGCAGGTACAGTCTGTGGCTGTCCCACAACCTCCCGTATACGGCAGCCACATGGTGGAACTGTGTGCATGCAGACACACACACATAATCCAAACACCTAGGGCTAACACATACACACACACATCACATCAACATTGACCCATGCTGTACTGTTGTCCCTCACACACACACACACACACACACACACACACACACACACACACACACACACACACACACACACACATACATGTCGATTGGATGGGTCAATGTCGGGCTCTGGCAAACCAACAACACACCCTGTGCATATGATGAAACTGTGCCACCTCCTGTCATCTGTAACATTGATGCAGGAACAGGCTAATGGTGCTGATGCACAGGGTGACTTTATAACAGTGTAGCAATGTTAGCATGTTGTCAACAGTACAGTGTAATGATATCCCTTTAGGTATATATGAGCAGGCATGATGCATTAAAGCCATGATAATCAATGTAGAATTGTTTACAACAGTGTTAATTCCAAAAATGTATTGTCCACCCATGTGCCACTTGGCTGATGTGTGTAGTTTTGGCAGCATGTGTTGGTGAGTGGACAGTACATGTGTGATGTGTGCAGTACAGATTTGCAGGTGTACATTTGTGAACATGGTGGAGGTGCACTGTCTGCATGTACATGCATAGTGGACACATGGGGAGGGTGACATGCCCTGTATTTCACAGTGTCAAAACTTCATTGTTTCTATTGGTGGCCAGTATGCATTTTAATACACATACGTTTTAACTTGGGTACACATGTGTGTATGACATGGTTTGACACTACGCTGTGGGTGATACTGTTACTATCTGTCATTGGTTTGCATTCTGGTAGTGTACACAACCTCAACAGCCTGACCATGACCATTTGTTAGATGATGTCTTGACAACTGACACACAGATGTAGGGAACTCAGTAGCATTTGGATCCGTTCGGTACTGTACTATACCAGTAGCCAGTGGTATTGACCGCCACCCATTCCTGGGACCACTCCTGTCTGGCATATAGCCCTCTTAGGTACAAGCAAACACACTAGGGATATGTCCATCCACATCTGGAAATGCATTCAGTGGCCTACAATGCAGTCTCCATATGAGACACTTAGCCTCCACAAGGGTATCATACAGACAGATACCCATTGTCCAACCCATGCTGTAAAGCTGTAAGCCAAATATAGCATAGTCATCCACATTTGTTAAACATAGTATCCCGACAGTACCACATAGGTAGTAGCCCCAAACATGTAGAACGGGTACCGATGTGTACATACAACCAAGTGTTATGTCATCTGTCCTTTGGTATTCACATTTCCATAGGTATTCTGCAGTCCATCGGTGTAGCACATAACCAATAAGGGGTCTGTATGCATATCCACAAAGTTGTTGTACACCTATAATGAATGTCCATTATAGACAGACTTTGTTGTGTTTGAACATGTCTGAAATATACCCAAGGCATGAACCCTCATTCACACTGTTCTATAGAAACTGTCATGGCTGTGTGTGACACAGATGACCTAGGCCACAGATCACTACAGTGGCTGGCCTTGTCACAAACATACATATGTGACCGAAGGTCTGAGAAGCAGCAGCACAATCTGTCATAGGTGACAGATGTATTCATGTAGAAAGCAGGATTCACACATATGAACTAATTGAGGTCACATGTACTTATATGTATTTGCCACACAGATACCTGAAGTGTGTAATGCACATACTGTTGTTATACCGATATGTCATACAGTAGTAAAAGCTAAACACACAACACATTGACCAACAGTATCACACACACACCCAGCATTTGCAGGATTCAAACACCTACCCAACTATTGTATGATGCTAGAGAGTTAAGCATTAACACCACGTGCTATATGCTTTGCTGGGGGTTTCATTTCCACTGCTATATTTGTAGGATGCTGACATCATCAGACTTGCCAAACCGGAATATAACACTTTTAAGGTGTTTTCCTAATCTAAAAAAAGGGCAATACTCTCGGAGAGAATCACACCCTCTCAGCAATTGCAGGATTCAAACCCCTACCTAACTAGGTTATGCTACTAGAGAAACACACAGTAACATGACACACTATATGCTTTACAGGGAGTTTTTATTTCCAATGCTATATTTGTAGGATGCTGACATCATCAGACTTGCCAAACAGGAATATAACACTTTTAAATTGTTTGCCTAGTCTCCAAAATGGCAATACTCTCAGAGGAACTCACACATAACCCCACACACACTCAGCAATTGCAAGATTCAAACCCCTATCTAACTAGGTTATGATACTAGAAAGATACACATTAACACGACATGCTATATGCTTTACTGGGGGCTTTTATTTCCAATGCTATATTTGTAGGATGCCGACATCATCAGACTTGCCAAAAAGGAATGTAACACTTTTAAGGTGTTTTCCTAGTCTACAAAAAGGGAAATACTCTCAAAGAAAACCACACAGACACACACACTCAGCAATTGCAGGATTCAAACCCCTACCTAACTATGTTATGACACTGGAGAGATACGCATTAACACGATGTGCTATGTGCTTTACTGGGGGCTTTGATTTACACTGCTATATTTGTGGGATGCTGACATCATCAGACTAGACATGGTAATGTGTGCGCACTTAGATTTATGCAATCCCAGGACTGAGACATGGGGGACAGCAGGTGCTATCAGCTTGAACAGGACTCCACAAATCTTACCTTGTGTGATCTATCTGTGGCCCAGTTGCCAATCCATCTGATGACAATACATATTTATGCACAGGTTATTGATTTTGTGGATACGACATGTGTCTGGGATGTTGGGAAAGGCCTATTCAAAGTGTATGTGGATCGTGTGTAGCTCATTTCATTCATGTATGTCCTGGGTGGCTGCCTTGCAAACAGTCTAGCAGGTTTGGGAAACATGATCTGCCCATGACCAGTCCAAAGTTGGTAGGGTTGTGTGTTTATAGGCTTCCAATAGCTCTGTTTCTGACTTCAATCATGATGGACTCCATAGCCTTGCAGATCAGACTTCATCAGCTTATAAGACTATAGTTCCCATGGTCTGTTGTGCACCAACACTTGTGTAGTGTGCCATATGTTGCTGTAACCCATTCAACAGTTTCATATCCTGTAGAGAGGGTGAGGCTCAACAGACTGCTCAGGTGCAGGCTCTGTTTGTTCTGCAGTTCACTTATGAAACATATAGGGGCACAATGTAATCCAAGTGATGCCATGTTTTCAGCTTTGGAAGGAGCTGTTTACCCATTCTACATGTGATATCTCATGGCATGATGATAGGGACTTTTGTCAGTGGGAGGTGGGTATGTATGTATGGGCCTGTCTGACAGGATGTTGGCATTGTCAGTCATTTACAGTTGGCCCTGACTCAGGACATATATGAGTGGACATTGCTATTTATACTATTTATTTTCTTGTCTTCTGCCTTTTTTTCCCCTACACACACTGCCTGTTCCAAACGTTTGGAAAATATGCTATATAATCAACCCTCAGATATCTCTCCTCCCAGACTCCCCCCTTTTTTTACTACATCTACACAGTACTTGTAAAAGTCTATGTCCTAATAACTCTACAGGTGACTGCCTGTTTCTCAAACACTGTTGGAAACATAATGAGACCTACTCTGTTTTCCTTTTTTTTCCTTTTTTTTCCTTTCTTCCTTTTTTCTCTCTCTACTCCTCTCAGCTTTTCTTTTACCTCCTCTTATACCTCTCATTACACTCTTTTACATATGTACTAAAATTTTTGTATGTAACTGTAATGTTCTTTGTGTTACATAGTTTTTGGTGTAGTTTATGTATTTTTCAGTTTTTTGTATTCTCAGATATGCAATCTCTGATATTGTTATAAAAAAAAAATTTACTGTTATTTTTGTTACTACTAGGTTTGTATTCTTTTGTTTGTAACGCTTTTTGAAACCACCTTTACTGAATTTGGAGCTTTTTTGAAATAGACTAGCGGTCAGCAAATGTATAATAAAAGGAAATAAAATAATAAATAAAATAAATAAAATAATAAAATTATGACATAGCTGTGGGTAGTGTCATGGTTCTGTATGGACTGACTCCTTCGCAGATAATCTTTCCATGACCTGGATCGGATAGTGTTTGCAGTGCACATTGTTTATTGATGATACTGATTTCGGGTTTCTTTTTTTCTTTGCTTTTCAACTTTCTATGACCAACCTAAGTATCTGTAGTACATATTTGATTATAACAGGGTTCCAATATATTATGTATGTGTCTGTTGTCATATCACTGTGTGCACAAGTCAAGATTGGTGAATTGTGAGAGGTTCCTGGGTTAACACATGCAACTGCCTGATATGTGTGGCTCACTGCTGTACTCACACATGGTCTAAGTGTGTGAGCATGCCCAGTTTGGCCTTTCAGTATGTTGTTGCCTGACATTTGCCTCATTTATTCAAGTGTGTGAGCATGCCCAGTGTGACCTTTCAGTATGTTGCTATGTGAAGTCCACTACATTTTTTGACGTGTGTGAACACGCCCAATATTAACATTTATACTATACGTGTGTTGTAAATCGAGTTGTATTTTTAATGCAAGGCTCACCTTTGTGTCATAACTCTACAGGGATTATGCTGTGCCTGCGGGGTTTCCAGGAGACACTTTGCATAGACTTATCTACATTTATTCCTTCAGGCTGACCAGTGAAATACTGTCATGGTTTAGTGGTTCAGTACTGTGACTATAGTGCACAGTATCTTGGGTTCGAGGACTGTCACTGCTTCATATTTTCATACTGGGCAGACCAGACTGCTTAAGGAACAGTAAAGCAAATATGACCATGTTTACCTGCTTTTGCTCAACTATGCCCAACTTTGAACAAACTTGCACAACATTGCTCAGCATTAACCAACATTGCTGAACGCTGCCCAATATTGCTCAACATTGACCAAAGTTGTGCTACTTAGTGTGCGCAATTTTGTTTACATATACTAAATAGTGGTAAAAGCTGTTTAGCACTGCTTTATATTACTTAACACATGGCAATCATGCCTCAGGTGGTGCTGCAGGGATGCCTATGTCAGATGCACATATTACACTCCCTATACATGTTTGAAAACAGGTAGTGTCAAGTTAGATATCCCTTTTACTATATGTGTGAGTCAGAGAGCGGTACCATTTCCAGGGTTCCTACTGAGCCAGTGTATATGCTATGCATTGCCTCTTTGCCAAGGCCAAAGCATACTGGGCACGCCTCCTTCTGCCTACTGGTGCAGGCTCAAGTTGTTCCTCCTCCGAGTCACGCTCTGCCTGTGATGGTCTTGGCAATGGTGGGGGGCTGTTTGGCCTGGCGCTATCCTGCTCCTGCTGCAGCTGTTTTCACAGGATCATATTATGTAGCATAGCACATACCATGACTATTTGGGTATATGTAGTTGGTGAGTACTGCAAGGCTCCACCAGATGTGTCCAGGCACCGGAACCGTGACTTGAGCAGCCCAAACACATGCTCGATTACATTTCGTGTTTGTGCGTGTGCCTCATTATAGTGTTCCTGTTCAGGTGTGTGTGCATTTCTGATGGGTGCCATCAGCCACGGCTCGAGTGCATTTCCAGCATCCCCCACTAGGTGACCATGAGGGATGTCCCCATTGGCAAATGTCTGGTACAGCTGTGTCAGATGCCAGATATGGGAATCATGGTAGCTTCCAGTGCAGCCAGCACACACATTCATTATTATGCCCTGGGCATCACACATGACCTAGCAGTTAATGGAGGGGAAACCCTTGCGGTTATAGTAGACCCTACCCCGCTCACCAGTTGGTGCTCTAATGTGTATGTGCGTGCAGTCTATTGCACCCACTACCTCAGGGTATTCCGCTATTTGCTGGAAAAGACGAATATTGCTGGCCAATACCTCATGGGAATTGGGGAAATATACATGATCACCGACATGTGCTGACATGGTATTCAGGAACTGGTGCAGTACCCTGGATGCTGATGCCTGTGAAATCCCCATCATATCACCAGTTGGTCTCTGGAAGGTACCTGTTGCTAGTATTCTTAGGCCAACACATACCTTGGTTTCCACTGGGATGGGTTCCCCTCTGTTGGTTCTGTGTGTGAGGCGTGGCCTGCACAGCTCAACGATTTGCTGCATGAGGTCTCTGTCCACTATATAGCACTCCACTATCTCCAGCTCATGTAGCCCCTGGTAGGTTACCCTGGGCCTGTACACTCATCTCTGTCTCCTCACTATGGGTTGCTCAGCAGCATTTGCATTGTCACCACCCTCAGCATGTTGCATATGTCTCCTTATAACAGCAATGGCAGCCCCTAACATTTCTTTGTTTCAATAAAGCTTTTTCAGTTTTCACTTCTATTAAATTACTGCAGTGTTGCAGTGTCTCTGAGAAAAACATAGTGGAAAAGTTGTTTGCAGAGTTTTAAGTGCTGGGTTGGGCTGGGCTAGTGTACTGCCTGTGTAATTGGCTGATTCTGATTGTTTTCACCTGCTAGCTCTGCTACTTCTCCTTGGTTAATTTCCTACTATTTGTTGTGCTTCCTTTTCCCTTTCTGTTTCCACAGGGGGCAGCGCCATGCAAACAAGTGCAAACACGTGCATACAAGCACACACGCGCACACACATGCTTACACGGCCTAACACTTGCTGACTCAGGCTTAAACGCACGCACACAGGTGCAAACGTGCATACACAGGTTTCAACAACCTTACACTTGCTTACTCCGGCTTAAACGTGTGCACACAGGCACACACGCGTGCACACAGTCTTACTCGGTTTTACAGGTGTGCACATGCGCGCATACACAGTGCAGGCACTTCTACAAGAAACTTTAGTGTTGTCCATGGCATACACCTTATATTTCTTGCCTTTAGCTGGGGTACCTGTTGACATGCCTCTTCCAGTGATGGGTAACTGACAGCAAACACATGCCACTCTGCTCCAATGAGCTTACATTCTTTCATACATACCCCCCTCATGATGTCACCTATCTTCTACTCTGATACTCCCCTTATCCTACTCTTAAACTCCACGGACTTTGCTCATTTGCCATGTAAAATTGGGATTCACTATCCTTTCCCTCATTTGCATAAAATTGCCTACTAATGCTTGGTTACATCTCTTAGACTGAGCTTCCCCCCTTAGCAACCTCTACTCAGTAGCCATGTTGTCTTCAGCCTGCCATTCACTTGCATGGCAGATGTATATTTATCATAAAATGCCTATTCTTGGCTTTTATTTTTTTGGGGGGGGTTTACAGCACAGTGCATTTGCACAATGCTGCGCTATGCTTAAACTTTGGAGATCGAGGTAAAAAAAAAATTATTATTTTTTTTTTTGCAATGGGTAGGATTGCCAATGGCCATATATTTGGCCATTGGCATGCTTCCCCAACTGGATGCATCCTTTATTTGGAGCTGTCACGGCTCCGTTTTGCTATTTGCAGAAATGTACTCAGCTGACAACCAAGTACATTTCTACACATAACACTACTCTTACAAGGACAGGTTAGGGTTTCCTGGATTGCAAATTTACCTCATTTGCATAACTTTCTGCAGCAAATGAGGTAATTTGCATATCCTAGCCCTGTCCATGTAAGAGGAGTTTTAGGAGCTCTCTTGCATGCCCCTGCCGGCTGTTCCTGGATCGCTCGGCAGACATGTTGGCTGCATGGAGTCTTACTCTACTCCTAGACACCGTGCAAGCCTTCATGAATCCGGCCCTTTATCTGATGAAGTTTGAGTGCTACTCTTACAAAAATGCTTTGTGATATTTAGCAACGTTAATGTTTTTATTGTGAAAACGTGTTGAGGCAGTTTTCTTTCACCATTAAATGCTGGATTTTACTGTGTGGCTTCGCCTTTTGCTTTCTGTCCTATAGAAAACATGTTGTGGCCATTTTCTTTGCTTATCTGCTGACTTCAGCTGTGGTCTGCTGCACACTATGACTGGCTTGTTTTATTTGTGGGAACATGTCCCTTACACATGTGCAGTACTTCAGAAATGGCCCATGATACAGGAAAACTGTGGAAGGGCAGCATGGAGGCATGATACAATGACATTTTTAAGAAAGGTACGTATTGTTTTTCTTAAATAATGTCATTGTATAATAGCAATAACCCATGGCTGGGTGTGGGCAATGCCGGACCTACCCATGGTTAGCATTGTATGGTCATGAGGGCATTGCTTTCATGACCAAACCACACCAACTGTGGATAAACCAGTATTACCCACACCCAGCTGTGGGTTATTGCTTAAATATATGATACGTGTGATATGCAGAAATGTGCCTTAATCCATTTGTATCCATCAGACTTTGTTCTGCCCAGCAACAAAATTGGCAGCCCTGCCAAGTCTCTAACCCAGGATACTGTCCCCAACAGCCACAGCAACATACCACTACACCATCTGACCTGTGAGATGTTATCGTATTTTAATGAACATATCCTGCATTCAGGTAATTTAACAATAATGAAAAAACACCAGTCCCAACTGCTGAACTTATGACCCTGACCATTTTAATCAGAGGAATACACCAGTACACCAGCTGAGCTGTAGGAATTAATGTTGTTTTTTCAACCATATCATGCAACAGAGGCATACAATATTAGGGGGGAAAGTGTTGTGAAACCCTTTGTGCATTGCTTATAGACATGTACATACACACACACACACACACACATATATATATATATATATATATATATATATATATATATATATATATATATATATATATATATATATATATATATATATATATATACATATATTTATATGTCAGATGAAACATATATATGTAAATGTGCAGTCATAATATAGATATACAGGTATTAAATATAATGGAAGGAAAATAAAATATACATATATATATATATATATATATATTTATTTATTTATATATATACACGTATGCATATAACATGCAGTGCAGTTATATATCCGAACCATCCCTCCCATCCTGTTAGTGCAAGGACAAAGACTGTAAAAGGGGGGATGGGCCACATATACGGATATAGTTAGAAAATCATTGTTATAAATGAAGATGCATGACAGCAACAGTGTGTGTTTCAGCAGATAATAACTGATGGATATGATGATGGGAACTGAAATGTCATGTCATGTATTTACTGACATAAATCCTTGGATCATCACTGTGATTTACCACAGAAATAGAAATACATTGTGGCACTGAACAAAAGTATGCTCCAAACATCTGGACACTGTGGAAAATCTGGCTGTGGAGAGGTATGCTCAGAACCCCTTAATGCAATAAATGTGGACCAACCCTGACAAAGTGGGGGGGGGAAAGGAATGAAATAGGGACATGTACAAAATACGTTGGTAGATAAGCTAAAAACATTCATGTAGTAACAGTGTATGTCCTAACATATATCAACTGAAATATCACAATTCCAGGACTCAATTGCTTCTCATTAGTTACTGACCTCAGTCCCCACATCATCCCATTGATGTGTCATGCATACATAACAGTTATGGGGACCAGACCAAAGATATTGGCCACACAACTGGACATCATATGAATATGATATGTGGACATAACACAACAGTAGGGAAACTACACTGAGCTACCGATCAATGTTCAGACTACAATCAGACTGACATAACACTACCCAGGTTCAGCTGTGGGGGTGTACACATGCAGTAACAAATATAACAGGCAGTACAGGGATGTCATACTAGTGAAACACAGACACTGGTGAGAAAGTGCATACCCCCAAACAAGTGCACCACAGTGACAGCAACATACCAGTAAGCAAACTGAACATGACAGTATAATACTGTGAGAGCAGTCACATACTGTTTGCCACTCACACATTACCCCTACATATACTGCCCCAATTCACAGTGTACTGGGAATGTGGAGGTGTTATGACATTTCACAGTCAGCCCCTACAAGTATATACACATGATAGACCACCAACAGCTGTAGCAGCATGAAGATAGGTAAAGGATGTATGGCACTCACAACTGCTAATCTCCCTATCCAGCCTAGACAACATAAACACACAACACTGCTACACAACCTTGGCAGTCTGTTCACAATGGCCAGACAGACATTTAGGTTTCCACAGAATTACCAGGGTGTGGACGCACAGCCCTGGCCACTGCTGCATACCATGGCCAGGAGTCTGCCAGGTCATTGTCATGCTAACTGGTGTGCATTTGGTAATTAATGATATACCATACCTCTGCACCTCATAGTGCAGGACATCTGGACAACACATGGCACATGTATGGGACAGGGGGCTGGAAAGAGGGGCATATCACACTTAATGGTGTAACAAATTGAGACAGTAGCTGCTGTTGCATGTGTTGTTGTAACATCACATCCCTGAAGGAAATGATGTGTGGAACACCAATGGATGACAACATACTGACTACAATCCTCACATTATCCTACCAACCCCACAAAAACATATGTTGGCCGAGGAACAGACCAAGCATAATAGGCAAACATCTAGCCAGTCTGTGGACAACATGCCAGTTGAGAGCTATGTCAGAGACATATCACTGTCAGATGTCAAGTCACCAAATAAATGCATGTCCAGACAAACACTGTCAATGTACAAACCCCCTATGTGTATAACAACGCTAATGACATGCAAGCTGTTCCAAACTCTGGAGCTTTTCCCCCATGTTGCTGGGCTGTCTCCACATGTCCTGTCCTGTGAGGTATTTCCACCTACTGTCTGTGAAGCTGTAGCCCCCACACCTCCATAATGTCCCCTGCAGAGGTCAGGTAAATGGGCAAGACCCACATGAAGGACATCTCATATGGTGGAACTAGCAGCTGTCTCCAGGCCCACAACACAATACTATGTGGGCACCTACATTGCTGCATGGCCTCAGAAATACCCGACAGGATGACATCAACCCCCTCAAGGTAGGCTGAATGCTTGTGGTGGACAGCAGCAATACACAAACCATAGACTTAGTCCCTAGATTGGCTGTACAGGCCAAATCAGGAGCACAAATCAATTATTACCAATGATGGAAATCTCAAGTAATTGTTTCTGAAGAAGGTTACCTTCTCCTATAGTAGATTCATGAATTTGAAGGAACTGCTAGCTACAAGTAAGTTAGAAAGGGAATATGGAGGAAAGGGCAGTTTTCCTTGTGGTACATGTAGAGTGTGCAATAAGATTAGGAACATAGATGGGGTTAACATCAATGGTAAGTTATATAGGGCAAGGGATCAGTATAATTGTGAGTCATGGGGGGTGATTTATATTATAGGGTGTGGATGTTCTGCAGTACAGTGGTACATATGACAAACTAAAAGGGCAGTGAAAAAAATGGATTATGGAACATTTAGGAGACATTAGGAGAGGTAGATTAGAAAGCCCTTTAGCGGAACATTTTTTATTTATTTATTTTATTTTAAATTTGTTTACCTGGATAGTCTGACTGGATACATGTTCATTTTCAGCAGAGGCCCTGGGAGAAAAGCTCCACATAAACAAACTTACATAGATTACACAGAAGTTAGCAAACAATTATAAAAACAAAGTGATTATATACAATGGGTTAGTAGTGTTCCCTAGTAGGGACTCACAATTCTGATGGACAGATACAATTAAAATTAAGAGACATCAGACAGGAAGCAGAGCTTGGTGACGTAGTTACAAGTTATGATAATTACAGAATATGCTTTCAGTTTATAACTTAATCAGGGTTGGTACATGGGCATAGCCAATTCACTTTGAGATACTGTTTGAGTTTTTTTAAGAGACTTTTGGAGGATTGTAGGGTTATATAGTTTGGCAATGAATTCCAGGTTTTGCCAATGAAGTTGGCAAACAGGGATTCGCCAGCAGAGTTATTGGCTTTGTGGGTTTGGACCAGTGGTTCAGATTCCACTTTTTCTTATAGTGTGTTAGCCAAGCCCGAGTTTTGTCAGGGGAATGAATTTGTGAAGAGATTAATGTGGTTGGAAACAAAATGTATTATCAATTTTTGTACTTTATACCCGGGGGGGGGTTAAATCTTGACATTCATTTAAACGTGATTTGAAAGTGGTTTTAACATCATATTACTTCCTCTGTTTTGTTATTTATATCATCATTACTATTTTTATAAAAGCATAATGAATAAATAAATTCTTAATCTTTCCCCATATTTAGTAACATGATAATATGCTGCCTAAATAAAATATTTTTGTAAATGGCATTTAATGTGAATATAGGCACTTTAAAATGGATGCAATGTGGCTTTAAATATTTATATTTTAAACAAGGGTGGGAATTGGTGTATTTAATTAGGTAATTGTTTAATTAATGAAAGATGTATTTAAATGTGTGCTGCCTAGTGTATTAAACATTCCTTGAAGGCGTAACCTGTGGTACCGGATGCACCAGTAAAGTTCATATTCCAACTTTCCTGCTGTGTGGTGTGTGTTTCTTGCATGAACCAACCTGGCATCAAGTCAGTCTTTGTCTGATCAAGCATATAAGGTCACAGGTGGAGTACTGTAAGGCTAACTATGAGTACAAATTGGACACATCCACCAAGGCCAATCACAAGGCCATCTTCACATATGTCTGCAATTTCTGAGGCCAAATACCAGCCCACCCTGTAATGGTAGCCAATCAGGCCACATATACACACAACATAGGTATAGGCAACCCGCTGCAGACAGGTTTAGGGCAAACATCACCCCCTGGCTCAGAAGCACTATAGCTGTATATGCACAGCACCCACACCCCTCCCCTCATCACCAGTGAGCAGGTACATATTGCCTATTGAAAGGCAGCAAATATAGGTATCCATGGCACCTGATAACATCCCTGTCTGCATCCTACATGAACACAAGCATGTGTACCTAGCAACATTACACACAGTAGTCACAACAAGGCTTGGCACCATCCACACCACATCCACATGAAAGATGGCCAATGTAATCCCTTGACACAGACATGAATGAGGAGTACTAGAGTAGGAAATTAAGTAGGCCTCATTGGGAGGAATATGACACCTCAGGGCCAGCAAGCAGATACAGTGCTGATATGCTACCAGGGTATGGTGTGTTTATGAGTAGTGGCTACTGGCATTCTTTGTAGATGTGCAGGTTCTGTATATATGGTTGCCAAATGTATGAGGTCTTGTGATGTGTCTCCCTTGTAATGTCTTCCAGGTGTAATGTTGCATCAGCAAAGGTCAACATTCTCAGCGACTCAGACAAATATAATCATAGAAGCCATACTACACAACCATGCCATAATGTTTGGCTGGAGCCAGCAACATCTGCAGGAGTGGACTAGCCTGTGAGACAACCTTGTCTACATGGTAAACGATGTTGGCCTGCACGCATGTACATACGAGCAAGTCTGGCATCATAAAAGTGACCTCATACACCATGCCTGGCAAAGGTCTGCTGCAGTGGCCAGGGACCACACAGCCACTGGTGTGGGCCTGGCCTTGAAGCCCCACTGGCACCCACTGGGGAGCTCCATGAGTACCTTGGAGCACCCATCCCAGTACATCAGAGTACAGACCCCCCCCCCACATACTGGAGGTGGTTGGCACCCAGACAATGGACGAGGAGTGTGCAGATAAGGCCCCAGTGTAGATTACTATACTAGTGTAGCAGACATACTTGTAATTGTACAGTATCTATGTACATGTGTCCAGTCAGATTGCAGTTGTGGATGGGGTTTCTAATGCACAGATGTGCACATCTATGGTGAAAGACAGCAAATTGTGTAGTATTGGGGGTTGTACTGTACATGTGCACACATGCTGTATCCATCCTGTACCAATGCCACTTGTGGGTCTGCTGACTGTACACCCCTTGTACAACTACCGAGGTCCCTCCTGTCTGCATGTGGGATGGCAGCCTGCAGCTGGTGAGTATGCAGTTTTACTGTTCTGGTTTGCCAATACCCCAGGCATGTGATGGCCATGCAGTGTACCATGCACAGAACTGTCACTCATAGCCATATTGCTTTATGTGCATGTTCACCTGTGTTGGGGTCAACTGCATTGCATCACAGTGGTCACCACAGAGGCCTATCTGATGAGAATGTATCATCCCTGTAGCATAACACACTGGCCTCTCAGTCCAAGACTTCTGGACAGAGAGCAACACAATGGTTGGACAAACGGCCTAAGGTAGAGACATGTGTGAAACATTACTGTCATATAATAGATATAAACAGTGTACACACCCCAGTTAAGATGCCAGGTGTTTGTGATGTCTATACAAATAGAGACCGCCATATGTCAGTATTCATCCTTTCCAAACTGTAATGTGACCTATGACATGAACAATTCCCTGTACAATCAATATGTTGGCCACCAAATATGGAGTATACAAGCCCCACAATACACTAGATGCATATGTGTGCAGACCCTTAAAATAATATGTCATTGCAGTAGCTTGTGATTTACTGACAGCATACAGTCTGCCTGGGTACACACCATCCATCAAGTAAAGACACTCTGACTAACACCAAATGACAATCTGCTTTCCAAGTGGGATAACCATGACATATGCTCAGTTGTCAGCAACAGCCATGGCTTACAGACAGCATACAAAGCAGCAAAGGGATCTCATATTTGAAAGCTATCAGTCAAGAGTCGGGTACAATAACATTACCACAGCAGTGCATACACCATGGAACACAGCGGAGACAGTTGTCAAAAGGTGGAGTGAATATGAGACAATAGTGCTGTTGACAAGAACCTGATGTCCCTCCAAAAATGATGACAACACATGTCAAGACCTGGCCAGGGAGGTTGCCAGGGGACATACAGCAACACAGAGGGAGTTGCAGGAACCCCTTGCTAGTACTGGTGTTCTGTACCACCTGTGAGAACACTCTCCCATATTCTGCATACATTTGGCCTATGGGGTAGGGTCAGAAGATGGAAGCATTCCCACACACCAAAAACAGCCAGGGGTGGATACAAATTGCAATGCAGCACATCATTTCTCCAAAAGGAAGGTGTGAAAATGTGTTATGGTGTAATGAGACTAGGGATCGACCTCACAGCCATAATACCAACAGGTATGTGTGGTGCACAAACAACACCTCTCATAACCTGAACACCAACATCCCCATGGTGAATCACACTGGTGGCAGCAGCCTGCTGTGGGTCTGCTGTTCCACAGACAGAACAGGGCCTGTAGTTATAGTGGTGGGAATTCTGAACATTTCCTAATAACACCCACATCTGCCCAAAATCCATCAGGCATCTGCAAGAAAGCTGAGGATGAAGAGGAGTGTCAGCTTTCAACATGACAAAGAACTGCAGCATACATCCAAAGCTACCTAAGAATGGCTCCACCTGAACACAAACATGGTTATGGAGTGGCCCAGCCAGAGCCTAGACCTACACCAGATAGAAAACCCCAGTGTGACCTGATGAGGGCTGTGCACATGAGCTGCCCTTACATTCTGACAGAGTTGGGTGACCTTTGCATGGAAGAGTGGCCAAATAATACCAAGTCAGGATGTGCCATGCTGATCAACATCTTCACAAGAAGAGTGAATGCTGTAAGCCACTTACAAGGTGCTTCAACAACTTATCATTTTAAGAGTGTGCACAGGTATGCAATCAACATATTGTACATATTGCAGTCATATGTTACACGTATCACATGTGTTTGTTTATCGATTGGATTGCACAGGTCATATGTCACATGGAAAGTGGGTGACATATTTGAATGCATTATTGTGGTCTCTTGCTCGATATTATAGGAACATTGCATGTTAACAGCATTGTGTACACTTATCATATCCACTATAAGCTAACAAGGCTGGTGGTGCAACAGGGATTGTGTGACCATACATTCACTGCTCGTTTACTGATCTGATGCTCACATGTATGTCATTAATCAGTGATGTCACTCCTCAGATCTTTCCACATATGTCAGAGAGAAACACAGGGGTTATGAGAAATAGAACAGACATATGAGCCAGACCGCTACACATCCTGTGAAGATATGTACAGTTGTGAAGTATGTTCTGTAGGGCTTGTCATTGTGCTATACAGGTGGACAGCAATGATGTGTACATGGCTGCAGTCTGTGCTGGGGAAAGGCCATCACACACTAACACTAATCATGTATCCCAGAGCTCTATATTGTCAGTTACATGTTGTACAACTGGCTGCAATGCATGATGTTAACAGCTGTGTGTCATGCATGTCACCATGTGGGTAATGTGTGGTTTGTGTAACAGATTTGTGCCACCTGTAAGTGTGTGTGTGTGTGTGTGTGTGTGTGTGTGTGTGTGTGTGTGTGTGTGTGTGTGTGTGTGTGTGTGTGTGTGTGTGTGTGTGCGCGCGCGTGTGTGTGTGTGTGTATGTGTGTATATACCAGCCAACATCAAAGTGCAGGTATTAATGTACATATGCTGTGTTCCTCTCACAGGTGGTGATGAGGTCTGGGTTTCCCCCTTTTGAAACAATGTCAATATCTCTGCAGACTCTGCCAATGATGATAGGAATACTGAGATACAGGTGGGGTTGTCGGGAAGCTGAATTTGTGCCATTAGTTTGCATCCCACTCTTGTGCACACCATCACTGCACACAGTGACAATGCCCACACATACCCCATCACCAGTGGCCACAGATGATGGACAGTTGGCAGATTGTGGCATTGAACAGGCTAGTGTGACTATGGCAGGTGTGAGTGTAGATACTGGCCATAGCCCGAGTGCAGACAAGGTCCCCCACAGGCAGATGGACAGGGGTGTTTGCAAGAGTAACACTGCTCATCAGGCCACTGTTGCAATTGCCACAGAAGGAGTCATCAGACTCATGTTCTAGACTGTCATGGATGCACAGGCACATAGTGAATGCCACAACACACAAATACTCAGGGTGGTGGATACAACTCTCTCCCTGATGTATGTGGTGACATACATGACCTTGTTGGATCCACACGTCAAAATACCGAGGTGGGAATCCAAACACAACATAATCACCTTGGGAATCCACATCACCCTCCCCCCCGCAAAGGTAACCGCCATGACAAATACCTCCAAAGCTAACCTTGGGCTCCTTAAAACAGAGGTGAATAAGTTCACGGCACCCATGCAAATGGAGAATAGTTGCATGACCACCAGATCATGCATCAATGCACTGTATGAACACAAACACATATGCATGGATCTCGCCATGACCAATAGAACCAAGACGTTGTCCTCCAAAACAGGAAGTCAATATGGTGGTCCCCTGCCATACACAAACTCAACAACGAAACAAATAAACTGATGTGGAAAAAGCTGAAGTCTCAAGACTGGAATAACTCCTTATCGGCCTCAATAAAAGGTTAAGATCACTTATCATATCCTCTAAAGCTAGCTATGACAACAGAATTGCAATGGATAGGAAAGACAAACACAAGGCCCTCAATAGTTATGTGGATAATCTTCACGCCAATATCCAGATGTGCTCCGTGCTACTGCACAATGGTACCTCCTATACCGAGCCAACAGATATTGCCAATATACTGTCCAACAGCTTCAGTACCAACCTGACCAATCTCACCCCCCAAAGGACCAATAAGCAATACCAGTAGATTGCCAGACACCCAGTAATACTGCTGCACAGCTTAAAATAGCACTGTCCAAGGCCAGGAATACATCTTCTATGAGACCTGAGAATATTCCTGGCTATGCTGTACATAAACTACAGAGTGACCTGGAACCACACCTGTGTGCCCTCTGCAATCACAGCCTCACCTCAGGCTTTGTCCCTACCAAATGGTGCACTGATACAATCATCCCTCTCCACAAAGTAGGAGTGACTACAGACCTTGGGAACTATCACTGCATTAGCCTAATGAGTCTGATATGCAAAGCTATGGAACACATCATCATGAACCTACTAAGCAAGGATATAGGGGATCTCCAAAGTTTGGATCCCACACAGTTTTGGTTTTGTGCCTGCTCAATCTGGTCAACTTCTTTGAGTCAGTCATCAGAGCTGTGGATAATGTCAAGGTGGTCATACAGCCTACCTTGAGCTGGCCAAAGCCTTTGATACCTTTGATACCATTCCCCACTCTGGAATCATAGAAAACCCACTAAGGTGGGCATCAACCCCTATATCACTAGGTGGGTTGCAAACTGGCTCACACATAGACCCACAGTGTGAAAGTAGCTGACTCCAAGTCAGACTGATGATCAGTCACGAGTGGGGTGCCACAGTGTTCGGTCTTGGGCCCTCCCCTGTTTGGTATCTACTTCTCTGAAGTGCAGGCCATCGCAAGACTACTCTGGTTGACAAAGTTTGCAGATGATTGCATGTTGGGAGCTATTAGCTACCCAAGTGATGTTGACATCCAGCAGAAAGGCTTCACTGAGACCAATGTATGCTGTCAGAAGCATGGCCTGAAGCTCAATGGCCAAATATGTGTCAGCATCCCCTTTGGGCACAACTCAGTTCCCAAAAATCACCACATCAATGGTAGTCCACTGAACACAGAAGGCATTATAAGAGATCTGTGAACAGAGGTTGACAGCAACCTCTCTTTGGACCACCACATTGCCACTGTGGGCAGACAGTCCTTCTGTGTGGAACATCTGATTACTGATGGTTTTGCATCCAGGAAGTCCGGGGTCATTGTCTCTCCCTACCCTGACCACATAAGGCCAATCATCGGGTACAATGCCCCATTTAGCATTTACTTCAATGGACACCTGCAACAACTGCAGAGGTCACAAACATACCTCACAAAGATGATCCTAGGCCTGAAACATTTGTCCTATATGGACAGACTGAAAACACTCCAACTATTCTCTTTCTCATATTGCCTACTTAGAGGCAATCTCTGCTTGCCCTACAAAGCCATGTTTGACCCAGCTCTGTTAGAAATGATACATCCAAGGATATCCAATTCCTCTTCACCACATGCTCCAGAGACCTCAACCTCATTACCACAATCAACAGAACATGTCAGAGGGAATAACCCAGACACTGCCCATGCTATGGACTAGACGTCCCATACATGTCAAACAGAGCATGTCACTGGGCCTCTTCAAGAGAAATCTTGCTGAATGGTTGGGAAATAGAAAATTCACCCCAGATATCACTGCAATGGCTCTACTCCACAGATGCACTGGGAAATAATGGCAGGTGGCACAATGACAGGGTAATCATCTGGCTAGGCTTGTAAAGGCTCCAGGGTCATTAGCCAATTACATACCTATGAACCTAAACATCTGGATATCCCATAGACATCTTTACAGAGGACTGGAATGTCCTGCACAATGGTGTAACATGCTGCATGTGAGGCAGATGCCATTACCATGCTATATAAGGTAATGCCATCGGGAGGTGGTAAACAGGCATAGGTGGTACACCAATCAAAATGCTATCAGCAAAGCAGGATTTGATCTTTGGCCAAAGGGACACACACAGTTGCCAGTACTGAGAATAGAACCCCTACCTGTCTAGTTATTTCTACTACAGTATAACATAGTTATCAGATGCACCATGGAGCGTACATGAGTTTTTCTCATCCCAAGTAACTACTAAGGTGAATGACATCAGCAGGCCTAGGAACGTAGGGTGCTGGGACAATTATAGGGTGATACACAAATCAAAATGGTATAACCCACACAGTACATGATTCTCTCTCACAAACACACACACACACACACACACACACACACACACACACACACACACACACACACACACACACACTTCCCAGTATTGGATTTAGAACTCCTGCCTATCTAGTTATGTCTACTATAGTGTTTTGCAGTTACTGCACCCACTACAAAGCTTACTGAACTTTCACATGGTCCAAGCTGCTGATAACTGCACAGCTGAGGTAAAGTATTACACTTCAAATGGCATTATGGCTTGGCACTTTACCAGGTTTATGTATAAATAAGTGTGGCACAGCTGGGAGCCATCAGCAGTACTCATTCCTCACAGAAGTAGCCCCAGTACTTACTAGTTATGTCCACCCCTCCCAGCATGATTCCAGGGCAGTTTTCTGTCCTGTCACCCATTACTCTGGTGCACTTGTCCATTCTGAAGCACTGTTGCAACTACCTCATGTACCCAGACAACCCTCCTCTCTAAACTCCAAACACTCAGACCTGTGGGAGTTACCCATATATCACCCAATGTGGACATATGCACTCTCCAGCAAAGACTGGACTAGCAGGTCAAGAGGATAACATCAAAACCTGCACCACACCATGTGGAACACATAGCTCACCATGACACCCACTATGACAGCCATGGCATACAGTGAAAAGCCACACACACACCTTCACAGAGGCACTCAATGGACATTTACCCAAACAGCACAGACCAGCAAGACAGACACCCACTCAGACACCATGATGTGACATATGCCAAAGGACACATATTTAACCTACACAGTGTGCCCCTCAACCTAAGCTCCTAAAGCTAACCACCTTGCACAATACAGTGCTCATGGGTAACTGACTACTGAGGCACACACATATCCCACTCACTAAGTTGAATATAGAGCAGGTAACAGCCAAATATCTATCACATGCCAGCATCCAACACATGACACAGTCAGTCATGGCACCCCACAACAACTACAAGTATCACTCTGTATCCATATGGGAGTGAATGACCTGGGGCACACCTCCCTGGACTACATGACAGCAGACATGGTCAAACTCTCTGATTATGTGGTCCAGGCAGGTGTGACAGTAACCCTGAGCAGTATACTGCCATCACCCAGAATGATGCTGTGGTACTATCAATAGATGATTTGACTGCAACATTGACTTACATGTTTCATGCCATTCTCAGGGGATCCAGTATCTCTCTACTTGTGATGACATGATTGACAGACCTCATTCACCCAGATCCATGAAGCTCCATGTCAGAATACCGTAATTCCAACACGGAGTGGTTTATGTCCTTGTAGAGCAGCAGTGCACCTTGAATATTAATGAAGGCATGCTGCTCAGCTCTTACACGGACACGGATCGGTGTATGAGCGTGGGGGATGTCTGACAGCAGTGCTCTGACAATATACATGCCCACTGCACAGAAGTCAACAGCAGTGAGAGTGTGTTAGTGTCCATGGATAAAAAATAAAAAAGTAAAACAGTAAAGCACACACGATACATTCCCAAGTACGTAAGAGCAATATTTAAAATCTGTCCCTATTTGTTACCCCATCATTATATGCTTTCCTCAAAATGTGTGCAAGTACAAGGTAATGCAAAGCCCCTGTCATGTTATCAATATTCACCCAGCCCCCCCACAGATAATGGTGCAGAAAGCAATGTCCATACCCCTAGTAAAATATTTCAAACATATATGTTTTTCTTTTCATTTTATTCCCCCTCTGCAATAAAGTTTAAAGTGTAGTAACAAAATGAACAGCCCTTCCAGTTCTTGAACCCAGGACCCCATACACCATAGTCAAAAAACTTAACCACTTCGCCATTTGCAATGTAGAATGCTATGATGTTTTTCATAACATATTGTGCACTCTGATTATTGAACAGTAATGGTAAATAAATGCCAGCTCCAGGTCTTGAACTCAGGAGCCTGTACACCATAGTCAAAGCGATTACCCAGTAAGCCATGCAGCTATAGTGTTTTAAGATGTTTTTCCAACATATCATGCAGTCCGGTTATTTAACATTAATGTAAAATAAATGCCATTTCCAAGACTTGAACCCAGGACCCAGTACACTACAGTCAGAGAACATACCGCTGCACTATCTCAGCTGCATAAATGTCTTTTGCTTTTTCAAACATATCATGCAATAGAGGCATACAACAATAGTGAGAAAGCTCTATGGAAACATTCATGTGTTGTATAGACATATCTATATATAAACATATACAGATATCTCTACACCTATCTATCCCCAAATTTGATATAGTTGTAGAGATTCAACCCCCTACCTAACTAGTTTGCTGCACTATAGCATTATGCATTTATGAGACATGCCACAATGCTTACATATTTCTGAGCTCTCCAAATGTATCTTTAAAGGTGAGTGACATCATCAGCAGGGCTAAAGGAGGAGAAAGGGAAGTGTAGTATGTGCCAATGGCCTTAAAATCATGTTTCAACAACTACAGGCACTCTCACACAAACAAACACACTTTTACATTTGCCAAGACTGAGATTATACCTCCTACATAACTAGTTTACTACACTACAGCATTACACATTTAGCAGACACACCACAAAGCTTAATTATTTGAGATCTGTCCAAAGGTATCTTTAAGGGTGAGTGACATCAGCAGCAGTGATAGAGGGGAAAGGGAAGTGTAGTAAGTGCCAATGGCCTGAAAATCATGTCTCGACAGCTATAGACACTCTCACAAAACCAACACCTTTTGACACTTACCAGCACTGGGATTAGAACACCTATGGAGCTAGTTTATTGCACTATAACATTATGCATTAATTAGACGTGCCACAAAGATTACATAGTTGAAAGTTGTCCAAAGGTATCTTTAAAGGTGAGTGACATCATCAGCAGTGATAAATGAGGGCAATGTAAAATGGAGTGAGTGGGAATGGCCTCAAAATCATTCACCTACAAATGCACACACAAACAGACACACCTTTCCATTTCATAGGACTGTGATTATGATTGCTACATAAATAGCTATTGGTACTCTACTGTTACACAGTTATCAGAAGCACAACATAGCCTATAGGGCTGAGGGCTAACAAAAGAATTTGTATAGTGACTGACTGCAGCATATATTCTGATATTGGGTACAGTAATTCCTTCACGCACACACAGAGTTGCCAGGATTGAGACTTGAAAACTACATATCTACTTATTTGCTTTAGCAAGTTATGGATTTACCTCATGCGCTATTGAGCTTACAAATCTGATGCTTCTCCAAAGGAACATCTAAGTGACATGCATCAGCAGATAGTGTAGAGTGGAACTATGGGATGTGTACTGGGTGGGAAAGGCTTCATAATGGTACTGTCACTCTTACTGTGTCTTTCTTCCCCATATGTATGTGTGTGTATGTTTGAATTATTGTAGTTTGTTGGCCTTAGATATATATGCATATCACACAAAACAGATGGAGATTTACCACATATCTGCCACCTACAGCTGGCTGTGGGTTTTCCTGTCCAATGTGTGTGTGTGTGTGTGTGTGTGTGTGTGTGTGTGTGTGTGTGTGTGTGTGTGTGTGTGTGTGTGTGTGTGTGTGAAGATCAAACAGTTTACATTTTGGTGTGTGTGCATAGATATCTGCAGATAACAAACATCTATGGTCCACTGTGGTGTCAGACATGGGCTTTATTTCTCCAAGTGTAGGAGCATGCCCAGTATGACCTTCTATATTGAGTGTGGGGATCCATTATCTAAGTGTAGGCACAAGCCCATTATGACCTTCTGTATTTTGTGTAGGGATCCATTCCCTATGTGTATAAGCATGCCCAGTATGACCTTCTATATTGCTTGTGGGAATCCATTCCAGGGAGAGTTGCACTCCAGTCTAGGGTTTTGTGTGCTACAGTTGCACCTAGCAAGCTATTTTTGCAGGATATCTGTAGATAGGTTGCCAATATGGAGACACAATTGGTCCAAACATGGAGGGATACTGTGCGTAACTAGGTTTCCTATTACTGTCTGTTTTGCTTGTGTAACATGTTCTGTTTTAGCATAGATTGTTAGACATATGTACTGTTTTACAGTGTAATGTATTGTGTCATCGACTACTGACATATATCATTGTTTGCTCACAGCTGTTTACCAGGGAAATACAAGAGCAACGCAGCAGAGACCAATTTTGTGAGGCGAAGACTAGACATTGTGGCACAATCCTGCCATTGTGGAGGGGTGGCTACAGACAATTGAGTGATGGGTCTGTGTAAATGGTTCAGTACCCTGGTGCTATGCTGGCTGGGGATCCCCTTCATGTGCATTTCTCAACTTAACTGAATGGCCATATCCTGTTGTGGACATACCTCTCAGCTGTCCAAATTTGGTCAGGTTATGCAAAGGCAGGACTCATATATCTGGTCAATTTCCTTTCACATTGTGGTTTACAAGGATGTTTGTGGTTATGCATTCATGGGTTTGCAGTCAGAGGGAAGTATGAGCAGATATTTGAGTTTCAGACTTCACACATTCCAAGATATCTATGCTTTTATGCCCCCCCCCCCCCGTAATTCTATCCTCTTCCCAACAGTATGGGAGCAATATCTTAGAAGTATAGTTTGACCTCTATCACAGCAGTATTTATGTCTTGGTCCACAATTCTTGCACTAGGACATGGAGAGGCATGCTACTGGCATTTGTTAGCATGGCCTTGCATTTGTTTTCTGCTTAATGTGTTATGTTGTTAGTTAGGACCCTAGGACATTCCGTATGATGGCACTATGGGTAAAGCATATGATGGCACTATGGGTGAGCCATGGGCATTTGCCAGAGGCCTGCAGACCACATGAGAGTGATACAGGCCACTGCATTTTGTCACTCATACGTTACCAGGCTGCAAACCAGTGGATTCCCCTGGGGTGACATGGGCAAGTGGGTGAGGTGTTCCTGGCAATCCTTCTAGTTCATAGTGATGCATCAGTTTGGATGTGTGCAGGGTGCGGCTTATGGCTAGGGACACACCTGCATGGGACACCATTTCAGCATGCTGAATCCTGTGTGTATTCCATAAAAGAAGTGTGCTTATTCTACAGTCATTCCCAACAGCAAGGATATGACTGATGAAATACCTGTGGCTGTTGTGGGGGGTGGTGGACTGAGTGAATGTGTGATATGGAAGCCTATGGTACCCGACTCACAGATATGACTGGGACCTTCTCCTTCTCCTGCCATGTATGTGGACATCAGCAGTGTGTCATTACTTTATAACTGCGGCTTATGTGGGCTGCCAGTGATTGGGCAGACAGTAACACATATTGACATCTGGACAGTGAGTGTGTACAACTAGTAACATAGGTGTAGCTGAGAAGGAGATTGGTTGGCATGGTAGTTGTTGGAACATGGCCCTGTCAACCACAGTACTGTACCTAGGCCACTGAGGCACAACATCCAGGCCTACATGCTGTCCACTTTCAGACAATATTCAACACTTAACAAAAGATTGGCACACTGCCCCCTGCATATAGTAGACATACACCAATTATCATGTTGACTGGGACAGCTCAGGCAATCTGTGCTCCACTGATATTACTGATATTACTCTACAAACTTACATGTTACTGCCATTATTTATACATGGGGTTGGGGGGCACACCTGACATTCCACATTTGTACTGACTGCACTGGTATTTCAGTTATAACTCTGTTTGCTTCCAATTAGTATTGTGTTGTGCCCTATCCTGCAGAATGGAGGCATATCAGTAGAGTACATGAGTTAGATTGTAATGGCATACATTTCAGTTTCAGACATCTTACTCTTCAGAACTATACTGCAACTGCCAGACCTGTTGTAGTATGTCTGTGTAGGTCTGTAGGGGAGGCTGTTCACCATTGCTAGCATTTGTGGAGCTTTGCCCATCATTTATTTATGGTCATCTACACCTGTCCTGCTGGGTGAGGCTGGGGGTGGAAATGGGAACGCTCATTGATATCCATGTGTGTGACCGGTGGACACCTACAGTTAGTCAAGCCACCACATGTACTGCAGTGGGAATTGTCACCTTGAGTACCACTGCCTAGTATTGGGGACAACAGTATTTATTATGGATTTCATGTTGTCCCATATAGCTGTCAGCTATCTGCTGCTATCCCATTTGGCCAACCAATTCCCTTGCATGCTTGCATCCATAGCATAGATATAACTATCAGAACATACTACTCCATTCAGTAATTGATAGTAAGGGTGACTTACCTTGTGCCTGGGGTGGTATTGAGGATGGTGCTGGAGGGTCGAATATGTGGGATGCATGCAGTACACTCCCTATACATGGTAAAGTACAGCTAGTGTCATGTTTGGCATCCCTTTTACTGCATGTGCAAGTTGGAGACAGGCATCAGTCCCTGAGTCCCTACAGTGTCAGTGTGTATGCTATGTGTTGCCTCTTTGCCAAGGCATAGGCATACTGGGTACACCTCTGTCTTTCTCTAGGGGCAGGCTCATAAAGTTCCTCCTAAAAGTCCTTCTGTGCCTGTGGTGACCTTGGCAATGGTGGGGGGCTGTGTGGCCCCTCCCTGTGTTGTTCCTGCTACAGCTGTTTCCACAGGATCATACTATGTAGCATGGCATATACTATGAACATTTCTCCACATGTAGCAGGAGAGTACTGCAAGGCTCCACCAGATATGTCAAGGCAGTGGAACTGTGACTTGAGCATCCCAAACACACACTCTATAATGATCCTGGTTTGTGCATGTGCCTCATTATGGCATTCTTGTTCGGGGGTGTATGCATTTCTGATGGGTGTCATCAGCCAAAGCTCCAGTGCATAGCCAGCATCCCCCACTAGATGGCCAATTGGGATGTCCCCCCTGGCAAACCCCTGATACAGCTGTGAGGAATTCCAGATGTGGACGTCAAGATAACTTCCATGGCTGCCAGCACACACTTGCATGATAATGCCCAGGGCATTGCACACAACCTGGCAGTTGATGGAGGGCAAGCACTTGTGGTTGATGTTGGCCCTACCCCACTCACCAGATGGTACTTTGATGTGGATGTGCATGAAGTCTGTGGCACCCAGTACCTGCGGGTATTCAGCTACATGGTGGAAGAGACACATATTGCTGGTCAGTCCCTCACAGGTGTTGGGGAAGTGGATGTGTTCATGGACATGTAGTAACATGCCATCCAGGAACTGATGGAGTACTCTGGATGCAGATGCCTGTGACACCTCCATGATATCCCCAGTACGTTTTTGGAAAGTACCTGTAGGTAATATTCTTAAGGCTACACATACCTTAGTATCCACTGGGATGGGTTCCCCTCTGTTTGTTCTGGATGTGAGGCAATGCTGGCACAGCTCCACAATTTGCTGAAGTATGTCCCTGTCCACCCTGTAATGCTGTACAATCTCCAGGTTATGTAGCCCCTAATAGATCACCCTGGGTCTGAACACTCTCCTCCTCCTCTTGGGTCTGCAGTGGTTGGCAGCATTATCCTCCTCACCACCATCAACCTCCAGGACATAGTGATGTATCTGAGCAATGGCAGCCCCTAGCATTTTGTCGGTTTAAATTCCCAGGTTTACTCCGAAGGTGCAGAGTTTGTGGGGAAACGCAGACTGAGAGGTGTTTCCATACTTTATAGTGGTATGATGCTACTGCTGCCTATCAGATTGGCTGTTTCTGATTCATTCCAAATGCCAGCTTACTTCCTCCTAGCTTGGATTTAGCCACTGTGTGTGTTAGAAACATTACTGGTGATTTGTTGATTATTACCTTTATTCTGCTGTTGCCCTTTTTGTAATTAATTTTTACTTGCATCTCCTCCCATTTACAGCTCTGCAGCTATCTGCCAGCTGTATTATATTTGTAGGGCCCATTCTGAGTTGCAAGACTCCCATAGTAATGATTTCTGCATCAGTTCACCTTTATTTTGTGCTGTTGCCCTTTAATTCTGCAGCCATCTGTCAGTTGTATTATTTGAGTGCTTTCATTGGTCACTTGTGGGTTGCAGACTCCCATATTGCTGATTTGTACAGCATTTCCCTTGCTCTGATACTTCTTTTGCCTTTTCCTTCTATCCTTCCTCTTTCAGACTGTTGGCAGTATAAACAGCAAGATATGTCCCTCCCCTGCACATGCACACTCTCTTCAGTTCATGGAGTATGAGTACACAGCCTCAGACACAACCCCTCTCCTAGCTGTGCTTAGGTAAGCAGACATCAACCAACAGGGCTTCATTGTCCTTCCAGCAAGCATGACACACACCCCTTTCATGTTCCTTGCTCCTCCTGCCTAAACAATGGTGTTAGAGCACCTACACGGTTAGGTGTAGTCTGACACTTAGAAATTTTCCTGGCTAACTTGTGATTCAGTATAAGTCCCCTCATTAGCATACATCACTGCCTTAAGTCCTAGTTACTGCACTATTCCCCAGCCTTCCCCATTAGCAACCACTGTTCCCTGCCTATGTTTATTTTCTGCATCCCATTGACTATAATGGCAAAATGCAGAAAGTAGTTCTAACAGTCCCCCCCATTTCTACATGTACTCCTCCCTCCCACTAGCGTACCATATCCCATGCCCTCAATGGCCAAGTTCGGCCAACATAAAATCATTTTATTATTGTATTAATTTTGAGTGGTTTTGCATTCCAATGGCCATATATTTGGCCATTAGCATGCAAAACCAAATTAATACATGCTTTCTGGATCGCTGACATGGCTCCGTTGTGTAGATTGCAGAAATGTATTTGGTTACACTGCTCCAGCATGGAACATGCCACTTTGCTGGATCGCTAATTGGACTCATTTGCATGGTTTTCACCAGCAAATGAGTTCATTAGTATCCTGCACAGATTTCCATGCAGGAACAGTGTAGGGCATGCACATGAAAACGGCATGTGCGTGGATCACAAAGCATCCATTTTCAATGCAGGAGCAGTTACACTGTTCCTGCATGGAAAGAGCAGTTACATTGTTCCTGCATGGAAAATATAATTCCGTGAATCCTGCTGAATACGTATTTACTAAACACAATGACATTAGAGAGTTCAGACATCACAGGAAATACTTTGAAACAACACTGTAGGATAGTCACACATAAATATAGAAAACAGCTAGACTAATCTTGCTATTTCTATCTATCTCTAAGAGAAATACTAAGATCTAAGATTATACTTACAGAGCAAGGCACAGTGCTGGTGAGTTGTCAGATTCAGAACAAAATACAGAATGCAAAATCTTTCTCACTGAGAAAGTCTTAAATTGATAATACACACTACTGCTGAGTCATTTCAGATTACATCATTCTTGACACTTCTGCTTAAGTTTCCCAGGCTCACAGAACTTAAAATTTAACATTTTTTGTAATCTGCACCTGCCAGGAAGTCACAGCAATAAAAGACACTTTATATGTGAAACCTAGTATTTTTTTCTGTCTTAGGACAATAGAAATAATTTCCTGGCCCAGACATCCTGTCTCCAAGTTTGAGATCATACACAGTTGTAAAATTCTTTACTTATCACCTTTCTTCCAGCAGGGTGCACTGTGATTATATTTTTGAAGTTCAGCACATAACACATTTTTCTTACATTTCTCAAATAAGCCTGTGGATCATATTAATATTTACAATGACATAGAATTATTTACAAAATTCTATCTAGCTAAGCTGGCAGACCCTCAGTTTATCACAGTGTGACATACTTTTTGTTAGTCACCTACTTCCAGATGACCACTTAGGTTCAGAGCTAAGCTTCTGTTTATTTCTTTTGTTTGTTAATAAAGCAAATGGGATGATCCAAACTGGTTCTTTGGAACCATGACCACAGAGAAACATTACTGAGACACAGTAATCACATTTACAGCAGAAAATAAAAGTGCATGGAACAAACATAATATTGGTTATCATGTATTTTACTTAAATACTTAATAAGTACAGTCTAATACTTTAAGAGACTGCATATTAGCTTCAGACAATATTTATTTATTGACCGGGAATGTCCGACTAGGTTCCACAGATCCTGTTTTCAGCGGAGGCCCGGGGAGAAATGCTCCAGATGCATGTCTTTGGAATGTGGGAGGAAACCGGAGTACCCAGAGGAAACCCACGCGAGCACAGGGAGAACATGCAAACTCCACACAGAAGGCACCCCAGCCAAGAATCAAACCAGAGAACCTCTTGCTGTGAGGCAACAACATTAACCGCTGCACCACTGCGCCGCCCAATAGTTGATAATATCTGACAGGGTGCCCCATTATGAGAGATCAACAACATCAGCTACTTCCCAGATGTCAGGGAATGTACTCATAAAGAAAGATTTATAATATGGGTGAGTGTCAACTAATGACTTGTTTACATACTGTAGTGAATGTAAATCCCCTCAATCTCAAACAGTCAAGAATTTGTACAGTTTTAGTTTTCACGCTATAAATTAATTTATTATACGCAAGTAGAAGAACATATCAGATTTAGTAGAGGGTGAGGTGAGTGGTAATGACAATGAATGCCTTTTTTTTGTTTTGAAGTGGTAATAATTTCATTTGAAATGCCGTAGCAACATAATGTTAGCCTGTCTGCATTACATTACATTTCCACTAAGAAATAGAACAGTCACTGTATGTTTGGCATGTCAGACATTATGATGGTTGATCTTTTTCCATAACTGTCTTGAATTACACTGGAATAAAATATTATTCTCACCTAAGAAAGTGCCCTTACATAGTTTATTAGTTTTTGTATTTAATAACTATATGTGTACATAATAGCTTGGTTTGGAATTAAATCATTTGTAGATTTTCTGTCTCTTTTCTGTTAGATTTTACTTCCCATGTACTCACCCAAAACATCCTACTTAAATTGTGCTTACTGGGAAAATGTATACTGCAGTGGTAGGGTGACATTCAAGAGATATGCAGAGCCAATTACTTTTGCTGGAAGGCAACACAAGTACAACCGACTTAGAGTTTTCAGAGTTACTCAGATTTTCACATTTAGGGAACAGTGACCTATATAGCAAAGTGGAAAATTGTGACCAAATGACAGAGAGAGAAAATGGTATAGAAGAAGGTGACTGCTGCCCTGGTGGCCAAGCAGCTTTAGTTTGAAATTTTAATGTAATGGTGCATTTCACTACAACATATTACACTGTGAGATGGTAAAGTGCTTAAAGTAGGCTTTTTGACCTTTTCTCCACTATGGTGCAACTGTAGACTATATATATATATATATATATATATATATATATATATATATATATATATATATATATAGTTTGGGCAAGTGGGGGCCAGATTCCCTCACATGAAGAATGTAGGGGGAGGCTTGCCCCATGCAAAAAAGTTTATGTTCTGTTTTAGCATGTTTTTTAGCTCACCATCTTCAATATTAAATTATTGTTAAATGATGAGCCAAAAATAAATTTCAGTAGGTAGTAGGTAAATCATTGACATTTTTATCCTCTGTGTGGGAAGAAATAGTCAGGTAGTAGTAAAGACAGTGAGTTAAAGCCTAACAGGTTACAGAAAAATTAGTGGATACTAAACGAAATCCATAGGACAAGAACAAGTAGAAGATGTTAGGTGTAAAATAGCCTAAAATGCTTAAAGTAAGCTACAAATGTCCAAGAGGTATTAGGGAATAGTACAGGAGTCTTAGGACTGGAAGTAGACTAGATTGCCATGGCAGCGGAGAGAGGAACTTTAAGCAGTCAGAGATAAATAATTCAGAACAGGAAATAATGTAAGAGAAGACATTGAAACAAAGAAAAGGGAGTCAGATGTTAACTATAAAGTGCTTAAGTTAGAAAGAAAAAGCATGGTGATAGCCAGTAACATGGTAAACTGAATGTATTTTTCTAGCAGCAAGGTACAAAAATGTAATATATTGATAAAGATGACTGACTTTAACAGGAAGGGTCGGTATTATCATGGCATCTGCTGAAATAATCAAGGAAGATTTAGGGGGGGTGTAACTATTAGAATGCTATGAAAAACAGCTGTAGAATAATCATAAATGCTTAATATTTTAGTCTACAAGATTTCCCAAAAAGATTTATGCATCATAATGTTTATAACTGGCTAGAATGATAACTCATATCCAGTAATCACAACTACATCTAAGACAATGTATTCATCATAAAGGAGTACAAGTCTAGGCTGCACAAACATTATATATTTAACTAGGTAGTCGGTAAGGCAAAGTAAAAATGAGCTTGAAATACCAAAATTAACATGTATCCCACTATCAAAAAAAGTATACAGAAGCACATTAGATCCTTATGTAGTCCTAATCAATACAGTTTCTAATGACTTGCAACGAACAGGTAATGCTAATTGGCTTGCAAAAGTTTAACATGGAATAGGCAGGCAACATGTGATAGTAACAAAATCCTGTATCAACACATTCTGGTATATAGCTTGTTTACAGAGAGGATAGCAAATCTAAAAATAATACCTCTAATAGTTTTTGAATGAGCAGCTAAAATTGTTACATACATTAAGTTTGGGGTGTGGTTGGGCAACAGCTCAAGTGATATGACCACTTTTTAAATGCAAGATAGATTGGGATGGGGGTAGCAATAAGCATCTGTTAATACAAAATGGAACTCACTGGCTACACCCCTGACTACAATTACTAACACAAGGGCCGGGATTCACTAATCCTCCGTGTAAGACTAACTAAGTCTTACACGGACACTGCAGTGTAAGGATATGATGTCAGCGCATCATGCATGCATGAGGGCACGCTGACTCAACTCTAAGGCTTACACGGAGCGTGCATGAGTGCAGGGGGCATGTCAGACTGCCGAGCGGTCCAAATATCCATGCCCCTGCAAGTGCCTAAACTGCAAATGTCAACTGAAATGAACGAGTACTCTCAAATGTCCACATACCCAACACTACACTCCCCCACATTCTAAATTCCTGTACAAGTTTAAAATGTAAAGGTTTCATTTTTTTTATTATTCCCAATATAGCTGCCCGTATTTGCCCATTGCTTAGCTACAGTTAGCAGTGTAGACATCGAAGAGGATAATAAACTATTTATATGCAAATTAAGCCAAATAGCAATAGCGTAGTGGTAGAGCCCTCACACAAAGAGGAGGCATTCCCAGTTCGAATCCCACTCCCCTACCTATTTTCTGTTGGAAATGTGTGCATAAATAGAATTCCTGACATTTACCTTTTAAATCTCAGTAAAATGCATTGAAATGGCCTATGTGGTAGTGAACAATATTTAATATATATATAAGCATGTGGAATGGTCATGCATACTGATAAATGCATAAGTAACGTATCTTAAGCAATGTGAAGCACTACTAAGCAAAGTTTACTAGTATTAAGCACAGCTAAGTACAATTGCTCATAGCTTAGCAGTGCTATAACTAGTGCAATAGTTTTGCGCGGAGCCGCGCATTGCGCCAACTAGCGCAAACAAAACATGTTCGCGTGGAGCTGCGCACTGCGCTAACTAGCATAACATCGGGCAAGGTCGGGCAGCGTAGAGCAACGTCGGGCAACGTTGGGCAAAGTTGAGCAGAGTTGAGCAAAGTCGGCTAAACACAGCCCCACCTTCCAGCCGGTCTGGCCAGTAGTAAAATAAAAAGCAATGGCAGGCCTCGAACCCGAGATACTGTGCACCATAATCACAGTACTAAACCACTACGCCATGACAGCTTTAAATATGGATGCATTTCCAACACACTCATATATATCAATGGAAGTTTACCCATTGCTAAGCAGGTTTGCTCTTAGCTGAGAATTTTCAAAACCAGCCAATCACAAATAAGTGCGGGAAATGAGGCATATTTAAGCTCCATAGGCGGGAATAATTGCCATAACTGGTTGTAGCTCCCATCTGCAGACAATATGGCCGGTGTTGGAGAGGGCTCTCATTTTCGAGCGCAATGGTGGGGCATTGAGGAGTCAAAAGTAATGGTTTGGCTCCTCGTCCATCATCATGATGCAATACTACTGCAGGGCCAGTTTCAGGGCACTGAATACAAAGTGGAAGCCTGGAACCGTCTAGCACATGATCTCACCAGTGCCACAGGCATCCCTTGGACTGGTGAGCAGGTTAGACACCACTTTTCAGACCTGAAGAGATGCAAGGAGGACCGACTGAACCAGTGGATACAGGAGGCCCATCAAATGGAAAATGCCCCACTACTGAATATGTAGCCATGGAATGAAGTATGTAGGAATTGCTATAGTAGTCCATGTTATGGATAGGTATGTCTCAATATCCCTTCATTTATTTCACAGCTGCAGCTGTCCATGCTGCAAATCAGCAAGCCTATGGAGATAGGCTGCTAAGGCTGCACCACCAGGCAGGTTAGTAATTATTCTGCATGTGTTGTCATATAAAAGAAGTGAGAGAGCCTGAAAAAGAGTGTTGTAACCCATTAATAAAGGTATAATGAGTGTTGAATAACTTCTCTGCATGTACTGTTATATATAATAAGTGAGACAGCATGAAAAGGTGTTGTAACCCATTAATAAAGGTATAATATGTCTTGAATAAAAGACCTCTGTATGCACTGATATATCAAATACATGAGAGAGTCACTAGAAAAGTGTGTAATGTAATAAATAAAGGTATAATTCCAGGAGTATGTCCGTGTCACTTTCTTTGATATGTTGTTGTACTCTTGCATTATAGAAATAGTAATGTTGTAGTAAGTGCAGTCAACCCACACATGGGTAGGCCCATATAAAGTGGATGAAGGGAGTGCCAGTAGCTGTTAAGCATATATACAGTCCTCAACTGTCGGTTCATGACTGGCATGTACAGGTTAATCTGGCACATGAGTAGCTTGTTATTCTGTTCCCCAGAAATGTCAGTGTGCTGCTAGAAATGTAGGGGGCTGTCAATATATACCTGATAATGACACCTGAACACATACAGACATGTAGATATTTAAATATAAATGAAATATATAAATATGTAGCAGTAACATCTGGATCCAGGACAGTTTGTATGTCAGATACAGGTCAGGTATATCAAGAACTAGCAAAACCCATTTTACAATTTAACAGACATTGCCCAGTGTAATAATACAAGTAGGGGATATATAACTGCAGTCAATCGGAATGTAGTGTAAACTACAAGTGCATATAAGTTGTTAATGGAGGTATCTTTTTACACCCTACTGTATGTGCCTAAACAATGCAATTCCACACCTCAATGGGTATGTCTAATCTCATAACATTTGTTGGGACACATGTCCTATTGGTTTATAAATATCTGCATTTACTTTGATGCATGTGCCCTGTTCACATACCACAATCTTGGTGGCCTGTTGCCACCAATCAATCCTGCATGCTGTTGGAATGTCCACTGTTGTTCTATATATGCATGTGTTATGCTTGCTGTTCAACTGTTGGAACTCTGCGGTGTTGGGTTAACGGGAATACTACTCTATGCTGTTACAACTAAATTGGAATGCTGTTGGCTATTACTAACCCATATTGTCATCAAATCCTCCTAAACATAGAACGTATGGGAAGGCCGGTCCCAGTGGACCCACCTGTCCCACCTCAGCTGGCGATGGCACCTGGCACCAGCAGGTCCGTTGCCCAGCCCGGGACTCCCTCCTCCACTGGTCATGTGCCACCTTCGGGTGGAAGTGCTGCAGGGGATGGGGCTCATCCCCCCCATGCAAGCGTGGCCGGAGGAGGGCCACCTATCACCCTCCAAATGGTCCGGGCTGTGGTGCGTAGGGAGATCGAGCGTTCAGTCGATGATCGTCTACGCCAGCTCGAGGCAAGAGTGGCGCGACTCACGGGTTAGCCTGCCCCTCCTAAACAGCCCCCAGCACAGCCACCCTCCGGGCTGTGAAGGTGCAGTGGTGACTGCCCATGGGTGGGGATCTCAGTTCCACTGTTGCCATCTGTGGGCTCATGGGTTGAGATTTCCAAACACCCTTCCCCGTTAATAGTGTTCACCCACCACATGTGTCATATTCTGCCCCTGTATGCATCTTGTTTGTCTTGTCTGTTTACCACCCCAACCTACCTCCCCAAATATACCTACTTCTCCTACCCCACATTCCACTCTCATCTGAAAAAAAAAATGGGCAATCTGCTCCACAAAAAAATTACGCCCCATACATAGCTGCCCATTTTGCACACATGTCCGCTGGACACATAAACTAAAATTTAATTGGCAGTACAACATACTTCATTGTCCTCACCCCTCTCTCAGGGGTGGAAGGTTTCCAATTTCCATCCAAATTATTAGTATATGCACAGCTGTTGCTGTTAAAGAAATGGGCAGCTATGGACCTTCCCTTCACCCATCCTGCACATCCCGAGCTGTTTTCCCTACTGTCTTTCCCTCTTTGTGCCCCTTTTTCACCACTTTCCTATCTTCCCATTTTCTTTTCTTTCAAAGAAATGAGCGCGGGGGTTAGCGGGAGTAAGCACTTTTAAGCAGTAGTTAGCGGGTTTGTGCAAGTGTGCACTTAGCTAAGTATTGCTAAGCATCACGCAAACCCATGCAAACCCGCTTACAACTGCTTAAAAGTGCCTTAGTCACTCTGTATGTCAGGGCCCTTGTTCTGCTCAGCAGCAAAATAAAATACCTCTGTCAGTCTTGAACCCCGGACCTTGGATACACTAGACTGCATGAAGTACCACTGAGCCATGGTAAACATGCAACAAATTGGTGCTGCAATCAATATATCATGCATCAGAATGAGTGAATGTAAAGGACAAATAGGAATGCCATAACACAAATCCTGTTCTGTGGATCCTTACCAGCAGTTCTTGTGGAATTGCATTACATGACTGTGAAAAGAGAACCAGCCATACTAGCAGGAAATAATGTTACAGCAGCACTTAACAACCCCCACACAGTATCATAGTAGGACAAACACTAGCATATCTGATTAGGGCAGAGGCCATACTTTGCAACTGTGACTACATTTCAGGCATGTCCCTGATTTTGAGACAGGTTTTAGCTGTGTCACTCTGAATCCCTCTGAAAACTACTGACGTTAGGCAGAAAGGTGGTGAATTACACTTAATGAATAATGATAATATGTAAAAGTTGGACACTGCTTGTACTTCAAAAAATGTGTATTAATCCATATGCTCTGTTTCTCTCAAAGTCCCAACTTAATGTCTCTAATATTGTAAAGGTGTACCTCACTTTATTTATTTTATTTTTATTTATTTTATTTTACATTTGTTAACCGGGCTAGTCTGACTGGATATATTTCCATTTTCAGCAGAGGCCCGGGGAGAAAAGCTCCACATATGGACATAAGAGATTTATAATGAGTACAAATAACAAGTTACAAATAACAAGTTACAGACTTGTAACACTTCAACCAATGCATCTTGATTACAAAAAGAAGGCAACTGGAAAAACTAAAATACATTCTATTAAACATCAATACAACTTCTAGAACCTGATAAATAATAAGAGAGACCAGGGAAAAGAACTAAAACATTGAAACCTAAAACTAGATTACAAAGAAGTACACTACCTAGACTATCTAAATACTATCGTAGCGTAGCTCCCAAATGTGGACCTATCCAGATGGTAGCCAGAGGTTAGCCTGTTATTCTCTCACTTCTACCTACTTTTCTTTGAGTCTGTTCAAATATGTACCTGAGTGTTTGAGAGGCCTGGCAGGGGCAGAAACAGACAGGCATATCAGCTATTCTGCTGTTACACACTGTGCAAATAGCTTTGGAAGGAGTTCCAGAAGCATACCCTTATGTAGGAGTACAACAGTGAAATACCAAGGGATGTAGCCATGTACTGGTAGCAACCAACTGTGACAATGCCATTGTTCCAGTGCTGAAAAGACCGGTGTGGTGCACAGACAAAGAATAACAGGCTAACCTCTGGCTACCATCTGGATAGGTCCATTTGGGAGCTACAGACAGACTTGCCTTGGTAAACTAACAGGTACACAGCAACCCTTTAAGTCCAGCAAGATAAAGTTCACACATTAATACATAATGTTCTCTGTCCTTCTGCACCCCTATCCAAATGTACAATTAACCTGTGTATTCAGGGTCTACCAAGGATGTAGATAGGCATACTCAGTACTGAAATTTGTCTAGTTTTCTTGAGCAGCCTGTGCTAATGTCAACACTAAAAAAGCAGAAACTGTTCAAAAGTGGCTAAATTAATATTCACAGTATAGCAGTTCACAAACAGTTCATGTGCCAAATTAATACATCTCAATAACTATATTTTGTATGGCAGTTAATTGTATAAGTAGAAAAGAAGCTACATAAACCCATGTATCTTGCGTTAGTATTTGTAGGGGAGATTACAAATCTACACTGACAACTGCGTAGTGGAAGTAGCAACATTCAGGTCTGAGTACAACATTTAAATCTCTGGCTACACCCCTAGCTTCACATATAAGAAGTATACCAACCTTCTGACTTACACAACGGTGTCCACAGCAAACAAGAATGGGCCCCACTTTGGAAAGCTGAAAGGGCTACGCCTACCTGACATAGCAATTTATAGCATTGGGTTGCTATGACAGTGAGTACTGCAATTACCACAAAGCAGGCTGCATGCAATTACCAAATGGTGGCCACCAATTGGTGCAGAGGCCATCACATGCACATGAGCAGATACCTATAAAAGCAGGCTGTACCTGCTGGCCACACATGCAATCATCCCATTGCAGATGCTGAGAGAGAGAGAGAGAGAGACACACACACACACACACACACACACACACACACACACACACACACACACACACACACACACACACACACACACACACACACACACACACACACACACACACCCACACCCACACCAGTGGAAAAAAAAATTAAAACAATAAAAATCTAAAATAAAGCCAAAGATACAGCAAAGTGAAAACTACAAACACATACAAAGGAAAGGTATGTAACAGATATGTATTTACTGGCATGTAGTAGATGCATTTGAAAACTACTTTACATACTTTGAAACATCAATATGTGGCAGCAGTACGTATCTATGCACAGATGCCCTGTATAACTACTGCCATGGACAAATCAATGTGTAGCTGTGTGCAGTGGGACATAACTTTGATATATGTAGCTCAGCACTAAATGTCAAACATCTAAACCATGTCATCTGAGTTCAGTACAGTAGTGTGGACAATGGCTGTTTGCTGGTATATGACATGTGGTGGTTAAACGCTGTGGGTGTGATTTGTCAGGTTTGAGGTGTCGCAGCCAGTAAGGCCTGCTAAAGCCACATGGGCTGAGAACACCTTAAATGCATTTCACACTAGACTGTGCAATATCATTACATAACTGTATACCTCCCAAACTTTGCATAATTGATATTCCCACCATGACAGGTGGACTGTATATGTGCCTATATGTATATCTATATGTACACCAATGGATGTTTATATGTATGTGTGTGTATATATATATATATATATATATATATATATATATATATATATATATATATATATATATATATATGCAGGGACAGACAGAGTCACATTTACTGTGACAGATGCCTGGTGACAAAGCCATGGCCTCAAGCTCAATGTCTGAAATACATTTGCATCCCTTTTGCTAAAAACTCTGTACCCATGAACTACCACATAGGTGGTAGTCAACATAACACCGACAGTGTGATAAGAGACCATGGTACACAGGTGGACAGTAGTCTCACCCTTGATAATCACAGTGCCACACTAGTCATGTAATCTGTCCACATGGCACACCTCATCACAAAAGCTGTGTCATCCAGGGAAAAATAGGTCAGTGTTCCCCTCTACTCATCACTCACAAAACCCATTATAGAGTGCAATGCCCCTTCTGGTATGCACCTCACAAGACATCTACAGCAACTGGAAAGGCCACAGACAAAGAGTAATACAGCCCTCAAACAGATGCCCTATGCATACCGTCTCACCAAACCACAGCTACACTGTGTTGTATACCGGCAACCCAGAGGTGACCCCTGCCTAATATACAAAGCTATGTCAAACCCAGAACTGTTGTACATGCTCCACATAAACAGATCACTATCCCTATGAGCTACACACTCTAGGGACCTAAAGCTTGTCATCATAATAGACAGAACATGCTGGAGGGCTAGATTCCTATCTCAGAGAAATCCCATACTGTGGAACAAACTACCTAGCAATAGCAAACAAAACTCCTCAGTAGCACCCGTCATGAATAGTCTTGATGATTGGATGTGGGATAGGAATTACACCCCAGGAATCACCTCTGTGACTCTGCTTGACAGGGACACATGGAACTAAATTACTTGGGTGTCAAAGGCCAGGGTACCATCTGGCTAGGCTTCTATAAGCCCTAGGGCAAATAGCCTATAACCTACCTATGAACCAATACACATCCACATGTACTTGTTGCAATAATTGCTATGTGAGGTTGACTGAGTGTGATGGTGAATGTGTTGGTGAATGTGTCACAGTTGTGTATATGTGGGATAGTTTATTGGGAAATAGTTTCTGTCATGGTATTATGTGTCCTAGATCTGATCCCAGCAAAAGATGTCTATGTTAATGCTAGCAAGAAAAAGCAGTATGGCATACAGTCCGATGTAGTCCCCTTTTGTTAAGTGGGGTGTGCCATTGGAGGATAAACCAGTACATGTATGCTCATTGATTGGTACTGCTGGTGAATCAAACCCCTGTATGAACTGTAGTACTACCTGAAGCTGTAGGCCTAAACAGCACAGTATGGTGTATGTTCACATTGCTTGTAAACACTGTTCTGTGTGTTCCCTGTAGTCCTCACAGATTACATACCTCAGGCATAAGGGTTTGTAAGTACTGACACACAGTACTGTATGGTACACATGTAAAGCTTATCTGGGTTGCCATACCTCTGTGTCCTGTATGTATGTCTGATGTGTGAGTGGGTATGCCTGTAACATGCCCCAGTCATATGTATGTTACAGGATATAAGTGGGTATCTAGCAACATGTATAGTCTAGTACAGTAGTATGCCTCCTATATTCACGAATGTGCACATATTGTAGGCAGGGGTTTTCCATCAACAACTAGTGTGGTATACTGGTAATACTGTAACTGGACTTTACAATCATTGCAATGGATTTCATATTTCATTATGCATTAGCTGGATATATACCTACTGTAGCTAGGTGGTGCATTGTGTCGCATATAGTGTGCCATGTACTGTTGCATAGTCTTACATAGTGGTTTATCTTTGTTGATGCGCAGAAAATGTTTTAATATATAGAATGTGTCAGGCAGTGTCAGTCAGTTGTGGGTTGAGCAGTGATATGTGTTATTGAAAGTGTGTATCCTCTGACAGACAATAGTTTGCTAATTATGGCAGTTCAGTGATATCTGTACTGTAGAATGTAAAGTGTGCCACATGACTTGCAAACACATATTGTTTTCTTGTCTTCCAGGGCCATGTTCCACCATCGCAATCCTGCATACAGCCATGCAGAGGATGAGATTCTAACCAACTGTCTCATCGAACAGTACAACCTGCTCTTTTCAAGAACCAGCCAGGACCAGCATGAGCAGACTGTGCTGTTGCAAGATATTGTCCATAGGATAAATGACATAGGCATGCATAACCGGACTTATGAGCAGGTACGACATCACTGCAGTGATTTACTCAGACATGTCCGGCTGCGTGCGTCTGATGTCCGTAGGCAACAGCTTGCCACAGGTGGTGGGGTTGCCACCCATCCCCCCCTCACCAGAGTGGAGGAGCTGCTCCTGAGCCTGGGGGCTCCTGGCCAACAACAACAACAGCACACATGCATCATTATGGAGGCCAGAGCCCCACAACAAGTTCACATGGAGCATGCAGGTAAGTTGGCATATCTGTAGACTATTGTTACCTCTATTGTTAGATCATGCATATGTGAGATGTGTACTGTGTAGTTAGAAGATGTGGAGCCTGGTGTTGTTCAATACTGATATTTTGGAACATGGTGTGTAGGCCTGTGACCGTCAACCATTGTGCTACTGTAAGATTGCAAAGCCACAGTAGCAATGCCACAGTTGTTGCCACTGACAAACTGTTTCATATCCTTGTAGGTCCCTCTGGTGTGACAGCAAGGCAGCAGACCCATGCTGGTGAGTGTGTTCTACATTTAATATTGCTAATAAAATGTGCATGTCATAGGTAAGGTGTAGGCCATGTACACATGTAACACACCTATGCATAATGCATGCTGTGCATGTTTGCTGTGAGACTATGCACATCTCAGTAACATGAGTGGCTGCCTCAAACACATGCAATACACAGAGCATCCCAAACAATTGTGGCTGCACTATAGTGGACATTGGATTGGCAGTCGATACACATGCACATGACATACACAACTCCGTCATACGCAGTACATGTTAATATGCTACACATGGCATATTCAGACACATGCTGTAAGGTCACATTCCAGTATCCCAAATGTCATCCACACAGCACACATAATATACCTGAGGGGTAGAGGCCTATCATGGGGCAGTGCGACATTCTCCAACATGCAACACATTCATGTTAGGCAATGCTCCCTACTCGGCACCTTACAAACCCATGTAACAACTGGCTGTGAAATGGTGAATGTAGCCATGGTACTGCAGTTCCGGTACAGCATGGTATGTGCCGGACTGGCACACATTAGTAGCCTTGAGTGACCACATGATGCTGCATGATGATGGTTCATGATACTACACCCCATCCAGTTACAGTGACCACAGTACCACACATAGCATCAACTGCTATGCACCTCAATGTTGTGTGTGTGCAAACATATGCACCAATACACATTATGCATAGCAATCACCATTTGTACAAAGTGACACATATATGTCATGTAATGCTATTGAGTGTATAGGTCATGTGACACACACTGTGTATGTGTCAAGTTTAACATTGCAGTTGTGTTGTAGCATGCCATGTCATGGCTGGCACTGGCATGTCCACAATATGTCCTACACTCACCATAACCACTCTACAATGGCTATGTTGAGCAATGGTATTCCATCAGGAATACATGCACCACTCATCCTGTGTGTATACATAGCATGCATGTGCTAAACCTTTGTCCACAATTATCTGCTAAAGAAACAGATGCACTAATCAAAAATAGATATCTATGTGACACACAGATACACATCCAGCCATGGTATGTATACCTGTGAGTGATGATGCACAAGACATGGCAGAGCTTTTAAGACTTGCACAGCAATGTTCTGTCCATGTACATATTGCGTTCCAGGGTGAGGCCGATCACTGAAAACAACAGACATGCATCAAAGCCATGTATACTGTTATTAGCAAGGGCTGTCTACACCCGCACTGCATGCTGTTGAGCAACACACGTCCTGCATGCTGACACATGTGATATAACTGTTTGCTTTGTGATACTGTACCCCACCATCACCCACTATTGAGTATGTTCTGGATTGCTGGTGGTGTGTGTGTGTGTGTGTGTGTGTGTGTGTGTGTGTGTGTGTGTGTGTGTGTGTGTGTGTGTGTGTGTATGTGTGTGTCTGTTTTAGTGAGGAGTGCATTTGTGTGCATGTGTGCATGTGTTCATGTGTGCATGTGTGCATGTATGCATGTGTGCATGTGTACATGTGTTCATGTGTTCATGTGTGCATGTGTGCATGTGTTCATGTGTGCATGTGTGCATGTGTGCATGTGTTCATGTGTTCATGTGTGCATTTGTGCATGTGTGCATGTTTTCATGTGTGCCGACATCATGTACAGGTCGTAAAGTGTGTTTCCTGTCTTCCTCTCACAGGTGCTGACTTTGGGCTGGTTCAATGCAGCGGGCAAACCAATGTAACTGAGCAAAATAGTGATGATGATGATAGGTGTGTTGAGGCACAGGCATGTTTGCCAGGGTCTGTCGTTGGGCCACCAATCGACAGTACACAAGTGTCCACACCATCCATGCACACAGTCATACTGCCAGTACATCCATCACCAATGCCCTTAGCTGAGGGACAGCATACAGCCAGCATTGGCCAGGACAGTGTGGTATCCATGGCACATGCATCCCAAGACAGCAGCCATACCCAGATGTCTGGAAGGGTACCACATAGGCAGATGTCCAGGGGTTCTCGACAGAGCACTGCTGCTCATCATGCCACTGGCAGATGTGCCACAGGTCTGACAACGTCACACATGTTCCAGGCTGTCATGGAGGCACATATGGAAAGGTACACCATACAGGGACTAAGGGCACAGAGGGCACACAACACCACTGTAATTGACAGTATCCGTGACCTAGCAGGTGCCATCCGTCATTACACTGAGGTCACAGATAGACGTTGGGGAGAAACATTAGATGTCCTCCGCAATGTCATGTCCATGTGTCAGGACAGTGTGGGATGGCTGAGTTGTCGATGTGGACGTATGCCAGCAACATCAGCAGCTGGCAGTCACCACGGACATACCACAAGTCACAGCCGCTCCCGTAGTGCCAGTACCAGCCCCAGCACTGTTGGGGGTGGGCTGTCGATAGAACGTCCTAGAAGACCACTTGCACGTGGCTCTGGACAGTCCCAGCAGGGACCTGGGTCCAATGTACATCCATCTACCTCTGGGGATAGTACCCAGTCCGACTTAGTACCTGATAGTGTCAGCAGCACCCCTGCCAGGCACAGGTACCGTATCCATGGCCAGAGACGGTGATCTGTAAAGCCTGGCAGGTACAGTCTGTGGCTGTCCCACAAATACCTATATATGGCAGCCACATGGTGGAACTGTGTGCAAGCAGACACATACACACAGGAACCAGACACCTAGGGCTAACACATACCCGCACACATTACATCAACATTGGCCAATAGCAGTACTCTTGCCCCTCACACACACACACACACACACACACACACACACACACACACACACACACACACACACACACACACACATGTCAATTGGATGGCTCACTGTAGGCCTCTGGCAAACCAACAACACACCCTGTGCATATGATGAAACCTGTGCCACCTCCTGTCATCTGTAACATCGATGCAGGAACAGGCTACCATGCTGCTGATGTACAGGGTGACTTTATAGCAGTACAGCAATGTTACCATGTTGTCAGCAGTAGAGTGTAATGATATGCTTGAAGGTGTAGCTGAGCAGGCATGATGCATTAAAGCTATGAATGTCATTGTAGTATTGTATACACCAGTGTTAGTTAAAATAGTGTATTGTCTGCCCACGTGCCACTTGGCTGATGTGTGTAGTATTGGCAGCATGTGTTAGAGGGTGGACAGTATGTGTGGGATGTGTGTAGCACAGATTTGCAGGTGCACATCTGTGAACATAGTGGAGGTGCACTGTCTGCATGTACGTGCATAGTGGACACATGGGCAGGGTGATATGCCCTGTATTACACAGTAACACTACATAGTTTGTATTGGTGGCCAGTATGCATTGTACCACACACATTTCAGAACCTGACTACACATGTGTGTATGACATTGTTTGACACTGTGCTGTGGGTAATACTGTTACTATCTGTCATTGTTCTGAATTCTGGTAGTATACATAACTTCAACAGCCTGACCATAACCAATTGTTAGATGATGTCTTCACAACTGACACACAGCTGTAGGACACACAGTGAAATTTGCATCCTTCAGGTACTATACTATGCCAGTAACCAGTGGTATTCACCTACACCCATTACTGAGACCACTCCTGTCTGGCATATAGCTCTCTTAGGTACGAGCAATCACAGTAGGGATATATCCATCCACATCTGGTAATGCATACTGTGGCCTATAATGCATTCTCCAGATGACACACGCATCCTCCACAAGGGTACCATACAGACAGATAACTGTTGTCAAACCCATGCTGTAAAGCTATTATCCAGACTAAGCATAGTCATCCACCTTTACAGAACATAGTATCCCCACAGTACCACATAGGTAGTAGCCACCAACATGATGAACAGGTACCGATGTGTACATGCAACCAAGTGTTACGTCATCTCTCCTTTAATAATCACATTTCCTAAGGTTTTTTGAAATACCTCGGTGGATCACATAAGCAATAAGGGGTTTGCATGCATATCCACAAAGGTTGTTGTACACCTATAATGAACAGCCATCATTGACAGACTTTGCTGCATTAGAACCGGTCTAACATATACCTCGGCCATAAACCCTCACTCACACAATTCAATAGTAACCGTAATGAGTGTGTGCGACACGGATCACCTAGGCCAGGGATCACTGCAGTGGCTGGCCTTGTCACAAGCATACAGATGTGACCTAATGTCTGGGAAGCAGCAGCACAGTCTGGCAAAGATGACAGTTGTGTCCTTGGAGACAGCAGGGTTCACACACATGCAATAATTGAGGTAACATGTACGTATATGTATTTGCCACACAGCTACCTCACATGTGCAATGCATACTGACATGTCATACAGTAGTAAAAGCAAAACCTACTACACATTGACCAACAGTGCCACACACATAGAGCACACACACTCACCAAGTGCAGGATTCAAATCCCTACCTAACTACTTCATGATATTAGAGCAGTACGCATTAACACGGCATGCTATATGCATTACTGGGATGTCTGTTTTCCACAGGTATATTTGTAAGATGGTGACATCATCAGACTTGACAAAGATAAGTATACCACTTGTAAGGTGTTCTACTACTCTACAAAAAGGTTTTGCCTGTCTAAGGTTATTACACACAAACACACAGGTGCCATGTGGAGGATTCAAACCACTACCTAATTGGTTTATGATACTACAGAGGTACACATTTACACAACGCGCTATACACATTATTGGGAGTTTTCTTTTCCACAGGTATGTTTGAAGGACGGTGACATCATCAGACCTGACAAAGATTAGTATACCACTTTTAAGGTGCACGAGTACTCTCCAAAACAGTTGCTCATCTCCAAGGAGATCACACACAAACAAACACATACACACTTATCAACTGCAGGATTCAAGCCCCTACCTAACTGGCGTATGATACTAATAGGAGTACACATTTATACGATGTGCTATACACATTACTGCGAGTTCTCTTTTCCACAAGGTATGTTTGAAGGATGGTGACATCTTCAGACCGGACAAAGATTAGTATACCACTTTTAAGGTGTAAGAGTACACTCCATAAAGGTTGCTCCTCTCCAAGGAGATCACACACAAACAGACACACACATCAAGTGCAGGATTCAACCCCCTACCGAACTGGTTTTTGATACTACAAGAGTACGCATTTACACGACGCGCTGTACACATTACTGTGTGTTCTTTTTTCCACAGGTATGTTTGAAGGATGGTGACATCATCAGACCTGACAAAGATTAGTATACCACTTTTAAGGTGTATGGGTACTCTCCAAAAAGGTTGCTCCTCTCCAAGGAGATCAACACAAATAGACACACACTTGTCAAGTACAGGATTCAAACCCCTATCTAACTGGTTTATGATACTACAGGAGTACACATTTACACGATGCACTATACACATTATTGCGAGTTTGCTTTTCCACAGGTATGTTTGAAGGATGATGACATCATCAGACCTGGCAAAGATTAGTATACCACTTTTAAGGTGTATGTGTACTCTCCAAAAAAATTGCTCCTCTCCAAGGAAATCATACACAAACACACTTGTCAAGTGCAGGATTTAAACCCCTACCTAACTGGTTTATGATACTATAGAAGTACACATTTACATGACACGCTATAGACATTACTGTGAGTTCTGTTTTCCACAGGTATATTTATAGGTTGGTGACATCATCAGACTAGACAAAGTGGGTTACATTAGGTGACATTGGGTGGGCTACATAGAAGGAGTGTCTAAACACTTTGGCCATGTGATCATCAAAGGAGAGTGTACTATCTAACTGTGTCCCCAGGTCCTTCATGACTTTCTCCATACATACTGGAGTACCACCTATGTGGCAATTTGTTTGTACTTTGTTTTAGCCAAAGGGGATGACTATGCATTTTTTGTCATTCTTCTTGGGGCATTGTTTTGACACCAGGTATCTGTCTCAATAAGCCCCTGCTGGAGGATGTGTGTGTCAGCCATAGAGCCGATTATGGACCACAGTTAGCAGTCATCTGCAAACCTGTTCAGCCATACACCTCCCATGCTTGCCTGTACCTCTGAGCAGTGTCTACTGAACAGGTGGGGTCCCAGGGCCAGGACCTGTGGGATGCCATTTGTGACTGTCGTAGAGTCGGACATGGCACCCGCAACTCTGAACATGTGCATTGGATCTGTGAGCCACTTGGCCACACATCCTGTGACATAACTGTTGATGTTCAGGCTGGTACGTGTGTCCATTATGACGGAGTGGGGAATGGTGTAAAAAGTCCTTATTGAGGTCCAGGTGGGCTGTGTGGACTACTTTCACCTCCTTCTATGTCCTTGGTAACTGTTTGTTGTAAGTCAACTATGTTTAGGAGGTAGGGTCTGCCTTTAACAAGGCGTGGTTGTGTAGAGTCCAGTGTCTGGAGGTCCCCAATGTCACTGTTTATGGGTTCCATGACATTTTGCTCAATAGCGTTGTAGACCAGGCTGAGTAGTCATATAGGGCAATGGTTTCCAGGTTCTGTTGTGGCACCCCCTTTGTGGGGCTGGATGACTGTTGGTGTATGCCATTCTTTGGGTACATACCCTGTGGTACGATTGAGTCTGGCCAGTGAATGTAGGTGAGGGTGTTGTTCCTTTTGTGCCTAGTGTAAGACGCAGCCTGGGACACCATCCAGTCCCATTGATGCTGTGTTCTTGGCTTTGGAGAGGGCTGTCCTTACCTGCATGTCCATGATGTCTGGGGCTCTGCATCCTTCTGCGATGGATACAGGCCCTTTTGGGGGTGATGGGGGGAAATTTGCACTGAACTTGTCCCCCAGGATGTGGACAATGAAAGTTGGTTCAGTTTATTCCTTGTCATTTGTCAGTAGCTGACAGCATATTTGGAAGTTGACACCTACATGTGTGGTATAGCTACCACAGACTTTGTGGTTGTCATTCTTACAGTCCTTGGCAATTTGTCTTTTGAAAGTGTCCTTGAATTATTTTATAGGCAATCATTGCTTCTTCCTAATAATGCTCAGTGATGCCTTTCCTTTAGTGAAGTTGGCTCTATTAGGTGTTAGTTTCCTCCTTCTGTTGTCTAGCTTATTTATGGGCAACGATCATCAGATTGTTTTCTTATTTTTGGAGAAGTGCATCATGGTTTTATTTGTGATGTCTCGATCCATGCATCCCTGTAGATGCTCATAGGATTCACTTGTAACTGATTTGGCAGATTGTATACCATTATCCTACAGCAAGGGGTCTTTGGAACTTTCCTCTTTTGTCTTGGGATGTGTGCAGTTTGCTTTTGAAAATGTCTTCACGGTGGTTTCATTTAGTGGGTGAGGGGGCGGGATGTGGATGTCCAGTGTGATTACTTTATGATATGATATTACCAGCGAGGGCTTTATCTCTGTTGTGGAACACTGGCACCCCATGTTGGTGATGATCATGTCCAGTATGTTGTCACCTCTAGTGGGCATGGTGACCAGCTGTTCCAGGGTGTTAGAGCTTTTAAACTCTAGGAAACATTGGGCAAAGGACGTTGTACACAAGTAATTCTCACACTCACTATTTGGGTAGTTGTAATCACATCATATAATGGTGTTTGATAGGACCTTTATATTTTCCACTGTTCTCGGGAATACTGAGTGAGGTTCCTGTGATACAGTAGGTGATCTGTAGCAGACTACAATCTGATGAGCATCTTTGCCCAATGTTAGTTGCACTTGCATGGTCTCCAAGGACTCATGCTGTGCCACTAACCTAAAGGTGTGGGTATCCATATGGTAAATGGGTACACCCCTTCCTTTTGTATTTCACTTGTGGTTTTGGGTACGAAGGTCAAGGAGATTGTGAGTGTTTTATGTGGAGCATGTCCAACAGCTCTGCATTTGACATAGCTTTGTATGTTAGGCAGTAAACACATCTGAGTAGGTGATATGCAAGGGAGTACAGATGGAGCATTTTGAGATGGTCTGTGTATGGCATGTATTTCTGACCGCTAATGCTCTTTGTGAGGTATTGCTGCAGGCTTTACAGTTGTTGTAGTTGCCTTGTGAGGTACATAGCAAAAGTGGCATTGTACTCTATTATAGTTCTAGTGAGTGATGAGTAGTGGGGAACAATGTCCTCTTCTATCCTGCATGAGACACAGTTTGTGATGAGGTGTGCCACATAGTAGGGTTTCCTGACTACTGTGGGGATGTGATTATCACACTTGTGTCCAATGTACACCTGTGACCCAAGGTCGCTTGTCACACTTTCAGTGTTAAGTATACTACCACCTATGTTGTAGCTCTTGGCTACAGAGGTTTGAACAAAGGGGATGACAATGGGGAACCCCTTTTTGCCAATTTTTAGCCCCCAGGAAAAACCCATTTTGGCCCCTTTAAACAACAGGCCCCAAAAACTGTCTCCCCAGGGTTTTTAAAGGCCCCTTTTGTTTTAAGGGGAAAATGTTCCCC